>NW_028155245.1:10000-110490 GCF_905171665.1 Trachurus trachurus
AATTGTGATGTCTCCAAGCAGAGTGTGGACTTTTGCTGGAAATCAGTTGAAAATTCACCAAACAGCTTATTTCACTTCAAATTGTGATGTCTCCAAGCAGAGTGTGGACTTTTGCTGGAAATCAGTTGAAAATTCACCAAACAGCTTATTTCACTTCAAATTGTGATGTCTCCAAGCTCCCCACGCTCCGTTTGCCAAATTGGGCCTCCCACGGCCAGATCTGTCCAAAACGACCAAAGCTGACACAGGCTGTACAGAGTGTGGACTTTTGCTTGAAATCAGTCGAAAATTCACCAAACAGCTTGTTTTACTTCAAATTGTGATGTCTCCAAGCAGAGTGTGGACTTTTGCTGGAAATCAGTTGAAAATTCACCAAACAGCTTATTTCACTTCAAATTGTGATGTCTCCAAGCAGAGTGTGGACTTTTGCTGGAAATCAGTTGAAAATTCACCAAACAGCTTATTTCACTTCAAATTGTGATGTCTCCAAGCTCCCCACGCTCCGTTTGCCAAATTGGGCCTCCCACGGCCAGATCTGTCCAAAACGACCATAGCTGACACAGGCTGTACAGAGTGTGGACTTTTGCTTGAAATCAGTCGAAAATTCACCAAACAGCTTGTTTTACTTCAAATTGTGATGTCTCCAAGCAGAGTGTGGACTTTTGCTTGAAATCAGTTGAAAATTCACCAAACAGCTTATTTCACTTCAAATTGTCATGTCTCCAAGCAGAGTGTGGACTTTTGCTTGAAATCAGTTGAAAATTCACCAAACAGCTTATTTCACTTCAAATTGTGATGTCTCCAAGCTCCCCACGCTCCGTTTGCCAAATTGGGCCTCCCACGGCCAGATCTGTCCAAAACGACCAAAGCTGACACAGGCTGTACAGAGTGTGGACTTTTGCTTGAAATCAATCGAAAATTCACCAAACAGCTTGTTTTACTTCAAATTGTGATGTCTCCAAGCAGAGTGTGGACTTTTGCTGGAAATCAGTTGAAAATTCACCAAACAGCTTATTTCACTTCAAATTGTGATGTCTCCAAGCAGAGTGTGGACTTTTGCTGGAAATCAGTTGAAAATTCACCAAACAGCTTATTTCACTTCAAATTGTGATGTCTCCAAGCTCCCCACGCTCCGTTTGCCAAATTGGGCCTCCCACGGCCAGATCTGTCCAAAACGACCAAAGCTGACACAGGCTGTACAGAGTGTGGACTTTTGCTTGAAATCAGTCGAAAATTCACCAAACAGCTTGTTTTACTTCAAATTGTGATGTCTCCAAGCAGAGTGTGGACTTTTGCTTGAAATCAGTTGAAAATTCACCAAACAGCTTATTTCACTTCAAATTGTCATGTCTCCAAGCAGAGTGTGGACTTTTGCTGTAATCAGTTGAAAATTCACCAAACAGCTTATTTCACTTCAAATTGTGATGTCTCCAAGCTCCCCACGCTCCGTTTGCCAAATTGGGCCTCCCACGGCCAGATCTGTCCAAAACGACCATAGCTGACACAGGCTGTACAGAGTGTGGACTTTTGCTTGAAATCAGTCGAAAATTCACCAAACAGCTTGTTTTACTTCAAATTGTGATGTCTCCAAGCAGAGTGTGGACTTTTGCTTGAAATCAGTTGAAAATTCACCAAACAGCTTATTTTACTTCAAATTGTGATGTCTCCAAGCAGAGTGTGGACTTTTGCTTGAAATCAGTTGAAAATTCACCAAACAGCTTATTTCACTTCAAATTGTCATGTCTCCAAGGAGAGTGTGGACTTTTGCTTGAAATCAGTTGAAAATTCACCAAACAGCTTATTTCACTTCAAATTGTGATGTCTCCAAGCTCCCCACGCTCCGTTTGCCAAATTGGGCCTCCCACGGCCAGATCTGTCCAAAACGACCAAAGCTGACACAGGCTGTACAGAGTGTGGACTTTTGCTTGAAATCAATCGAAAATTCACCAAACAGCTTGTTTTACTTCAAATTGTGATGTCTCCAAGCAGAGTGTGGACTTTTGCTGGAAATCAGTTGAAAATTCACCAAACAGCTTATTTCACTTCAAATTGTGATGTCTCCAAGCAGAGTGTGGACTTTTGCTGGAAATCAGTTGAAAATTCACCAAACAGCTTATTTCACTTCAAATTGTGATGTCTCCAAGCTCCCCACGCTCCGTTTGCCAAATTGGGCCTCCCACGGCCAGATCTGTCCAAAACGACCAAAGCTGACACAGGCTGTACAGAGTGTGGACTTTTGCTTGAAATCAGTCGAAAATTCACCAAACAGCTTGTTTTACTTCAAATTGTGATGTCTCCAAGCAGAGTGTGGACTTTTGCTGGAAATCAGTTGAAAATTCACCAAACAGCTTATTTCACTTCAAATTGTGATGTCTCCAAGCAGAGTGTGGACTTTTGCTGGAAATCAGTTGAAAATTCACCAAACAGCTTATTTCACTTCAAATTGTGATGTCTCCAAGCTCCCCACGCTCCGTTTGCCAAATTGGGCCTCCCACGGCCAGATCTGTCCAAAACGACCATAGCTGACACAGGCTGTACAGAGTGTGGACTTTTGCTTGAAATCAGTCGAAAATTCACCAAACAGCTTGTTTTACTTCAAATTGTGATGTCTCCAAGCAGAGTGTGGACTTTTGCTTGAAATCAGTTGAAAATTCACCAAACAGCTTATTTCACTTCAAATTGTCATGTCTCCAAGGAGAGTGTGGACTTTTGCTTGAAATCAGTTGAAAATTCACCAAACAGCTTATTTCACTTCAAATTGTGATGTCTCCAAGCTCCCCACGCTCCGTTTGCCAAATTGGGCCTCCCACGGCCAGATCTGTCCAAAACGACCAAAGCTGACACAGGCTGTACAGAGTGTGGACTTTTGCTTGAAATCAATCGAAAATTCACCAAACAGCTTGTTTTACTTCAAATTGTGATGTCTCCAAGCAGAGTGTGGACTTTTGCTGGAAATCAGTTGAAAATTCACCAAACAGCTTATTTCACTTCAAATTGTGATGTCTCCAAGCAGAGTGTGGACTTTTGCTGGAAATCAGTTGAAAATTCACCAAACAGCTTATTTCACTTCAAATTGTGATGTCTCCAAGCTCCCCACGCTCCGTTTGCCAAATTGGGCCTCCCACGGCCAGATCTGTCCAAAACGACCAAAGCTGACACAGGCTGTACAGAGTGTGGACTTTTGCTTGAAATCAGTCGAAAATTCACCAAACAGCTTGTTTTACTTCAAATTGTGATGTCTCCAAGCAGAGTGTGGACTTTTGCTGGAAATCAGTTGAAAATTCACCAAACAGCTTATTTCACTTCAAATTGTCATGTCTCCAAGCAGAGTGTGGACTTTTGCTGGAAATCAGTTGAAAATTCACCAAACAGCTTATTTCACTTCAAATTGTGATGTCTCCAAGCTCCCCACGCTCCGTTTGCCAAATTGGGCCTCCCACGGCCAGATCTGTCCAAAACGACCAAAGCTGACACAGGCTGTACAGAGTGTGGACTTTTGCTTGAAATCAGTCGAAAATTCACCAAACAGCTTATTTTACTTCAAATTGTGATGTCTCCAAGCAGAGTGTGGACTTTTGCTTGAAATCAGTTGAAAATTCACCAAACAGCTTATTTCACTTCAAATTGTCATGTCTCCAAGCAGAGTGTGGACTTTTGCTGAAATCAGTTGAAAATTCACCAAACAGCTTATTTCACTTCAAATTGTGATGTCTCCAAGCTCCCCACGCTCCGTTTGCCAAATTGGGCCTCCCACGGCCAGATCTGTCCAAAACGACCATAGCTGACACAGGCTGTACAGAGTGTGGACTTTTGCTTGAAATCAGTCGAAAATTCACCAAACAGCTTGTTTTACTTCAAATTGTGATGTCTCCAAGCAGAGTGTGGACTTTTGCTTGAAATCAGTTGAAAATTCACCAAACAGCTTGTTTTACTTCAAATTGTGATGTCTCCAAGCAGAGTGTGGACTTTTGCTTGAAATCAGTTGAAAATTCACCAAACAGCTTATTTCACTTCAAATTGTCATGTCTCCAAGCAGAGTGTGGACTTTTGCTTGAAATCAGTTGAAAATTCACCAAACAGCTTATTTCACTTCAAATTGTGATGTCTCCAAGCTCCCCACGCTCCGTTTGCCAAATTGGGCCTCCCACGGCCAGATCTGTCCAAAACGACCAAAGCTGACACAGGCTGTACAGAGTGTGGACTTTTGCTTGAAATCAATCGAAAATTCACCAAACAGCTTGTTTTACTTCAAATTGTGATGTCTCCAAGCAGAGTGTGGACTTTTGCTGGAAATCAGTTGAAAATTCACCAAACAGCTTATTTCACTTCAAATTGTGATGTCTCCAAGCAGAGTGTGGACTTTTGCTGGAAATCAGTTGAAAATTCACCAAACAGCTTATTTCACTTCAAATTGTGATGTCTCCAAGCTCCCCACGCTCCGTTTGCCAAATTGGGCCTCCCACGGCCAGATCTGTCCAAAACGACCAAAGCTGACACAGGCTGTACAGAGTGTGGACTTTTGCTTGAAATCAGTCGAAAATTCACCAAACAGCTTGTTTTACTTCAAATTGTGATGTCTCCAAGCAGAGTGTGGACTTTTGCTGGAAATCAGTTGAAAATTCACCAAACAGCTTATTTCACTTCAAATTGTGATGTCTCCAAGCAGAGTGTGGACTTTTGCTGGAAATCAGTTGAAAAATCACCAAACAGCTTATTTCACTTCAAATTGTGATGTCTCCAAGCTCCCCACGCTCCGTTTGCCAAATTGGGCCTCCCACGGCCAGATCTGTCCAAAACGACCATAGCTGACACAGGCTGTACAGAGTGTGGACTTTTGCTTGAAATCAGTCGAAAATTCACCAAACAGCTTGTTTTACTTCAAATTGTGATGTCTCCAAGCAGAGTGTGGACTTTTGCTTGAAATCAGTTGAAAATTCACCAAACAGCTTGTTTTACTTCAAATTGTGATGTCTCCAAGCAGAGTGTGGACTTTTGCTTGAAATCAGTTGAAAATTCACCAAACAGCTTATTTCACTTCAAATTGTCATGTCTCCAAGCAGAGTGTGGACTTTTGCTTGAAATCAGTTGAAAATTCACCAAACAGCTTATTTCACTTCAAATTGTCATGTCTCCAAGCAGAGTGTGGACTTTTGCTGAAATCAGTTGAAAATTCAACAAACAGCTTATTTCACTTCAAATTGTGATGTCTCCAAGCTCCCCACGCTCCGTTTGCCAAATTGGGCCTCCCACGGCCAGATCTGTCCAAAACGACCAAAGCTGACACAGGCTGTACAGAGTGTGGACTTTTGCTTGAAATCAGTTGAAAATTCACCAAACAGCTTATTTCACTTCAAATTGTCATGTCTCCAAGCAGAGTGTGGACTTTTGCTGGAAATCAGTTGAAAATTCACCAAACAGCTTATTTCACTTCAAATTGTGATGTCTCCAAGCTCCCCACGCTCCGTTTGCCAAATTGGGCCTCCCACGGCCAGATCTGTCCAAAACGACCAAAGCTGACACAGGCTGTACAGAGTGTGGACTTTTGCTTGAAATCAGTCGAAAATTCACCAAACAGCTTGTTTTACTTCAAATTGTGATGTCTCCAAGCAGAGTGTGGACTTTTGCTTGAAATCAGTTGAAAATTCACCAAACAGCTTATTTTACTTCAAATTGTGATGTCTCCAAGCAGAGTGTGGACTTTTGCTTGAAATCAGTTGAAAATTCACCAAACAGCTTATTTCACTTCAAATTGTCATGTCTCCAAGCAGAGTGTGGACTTTTGCTGAAATCAGTTGAAAATTCACCAAACAGCTTATTTCACTTCAAATTGTGATGTCTCCAAGCTCCCCACGCTCCGTTTGCCAAATTGGGCCTCCCACGGCCAGATCTGTCCAAAACGACCAAAGCTGACACAGGCTGTACAGAGTGTGGACTTTTGCTTGAAATCAGTCGAAAATTCACCAAACAGCTTGTTTTACTTCAAATTGTGATGTCTCCAAGCAGAGTGTGGACTTTTGCTGGAAATCAGTTGAAAATTCACCAAACAGCTTATTTCACTTCAAATTGTGATGTCTCCAAGCTCCCCACGCTCCGTTTGCCAAATTGGGCCTCCCACGGCCAGATCTGTCCAAAACGACCAAAGCTGACACAGGCTGTACAGAGTGTGGACTTTTGCTTGAAATCAATCGAAAATTCACCAAACAGCTTGTTTTACTTCAAATTGTGATGTCTCCAAGCAGAGTGTGGACTTTTGCTGGAAATCAGTTGAAAATTCACCAAACAGCTTATTTCACTTCAAATTGTGATGTCTCCAAGCAGAGTGTGGACTTTTGCTTGAAATCAGTTGAAAATTCACCAAACAGCTTATTTCACTTCAAATTGTGATGTCTCCAAGCTCCCCACGCTCCGTTTGCCAAATTGGGCCTCCCACGGCCAGATCTGTCCAAAACGACCAAAGCTGACACAGGCTGTACAGAGTGTGGACTTTTGCTTGAAATCAGTCGAAAATTCACCAAACAGCTTGTTTTACTTCAAATTGTGATGTCTCCAAGCAGAGTGTGGACTTTTGCTGGAAATCAGTTGAAAATTCACCAAACAGCTTATTTCACTTCAAATTGTGATGTCTCCAAGCTCCCCACGCTCCGTTTGCCAAATTGGGCCTCCCACGGCCAGATCTGTCCAAAACGACCAAAGCTGACACAGGCTGTACAGAGTGTGGACTTTTGCTTGAAATCAATCGAAAATTCACCAAACAGCTTGTTTTACTTCAAATTGTGATGTCTCCAAGCAGAGTGTGGACTTTTGCTGGAAATCAGTTGAAAATTCACCAAACAGCTTATTTCACTTCAAATTGTGATGTCTCCAAGCAGAGTGTGGACTTTTGCTGGAAATCAGTTGAAAATTCACCAAACAGCTTATTTCACTTCAAATTGTGATGTCTCCAAGCTCCCCACGCTCCGTTTGCCAAATTGGGCCTCCCACGGCCAGATCTGTCCAAAACGACCAAAGCTGACACAGGCTGTACAGAGTGTGGACTTTTGCTTGAAATCAGTCGAAAATTCACCAAACAGCTTGTTTTACTTCAAATTGTGATGTCTCCAAGCAGAGTGTGGACTTTTGCTGGAAATCAGTTGAAAATTCACCAAACAGCTTATTTCACTTCAAATTGTGATGTCTCCAAGCAGAGTGTGGACTTTTGCTGGAAATCAGTTGAAAATTCACCAAACAGCTTATTTCACTTCAAATTGTGATGTCTCCAAGCTCCCCACGCTCCGTTTGCCAAATTGGGCCTCCCACGGCCAGATCTGTCCAAAACGACCAAAGCTGACACAGGCTGTACAGAGTGTGGACTTTTGCTTGAAATCAGTCGAAAATTCACCAAACAGCTTATTTTACTTCAAATTGTGATGTCTCCAAGCAGAGTGTGGACTTTTGCTTGAAATCAGTTGAAAATTCACCAAACAGCTTATTTCACTTCAAATTGTCATGTCTCCAAGCAGAGTGTGGACTTTTGCTGTAATCAGTTGAAAATTCACCAAACAGCTTATTTCACTTCAAATTGTGATGTCTCCAAGCTCCCCACGCTCCGTTTGCCAAATTGGGCCTCCCACGGCCAGATCTGTCCAAAACGACCATAGCTGACACAGGCTGTACAGAGTGTGGACTTTTGCTTGAAATCAGTCGAAAATTCACCAAACAGCTTGTTTTACTTCAAATTGTGATGTCTCCAAGCAGAGTGTGGACTTTTGCTTGAAATCAGTTGAAAATTCACCAAACAGCTTATTTTACTTCAAATTGTGATGTCTCCAAGCAGAGTGTGGACTTTTGCTTGAAATCAGTTGAAAATTCACCAAACAGCTTATTTCACTTCAAATTGTCATGTCTCCAAGGAGAGTGTGGACTTTTGCTTGAAATCAGTTGAAAATTCACCAAACAGCTTATTTCACTTCAAATTGTGATGTCTCCAAGCTCCCCACGCTCCGTTTGCCAAATTGGGCCTCCCACGGCCAGATCTGTCCAAAACGACCAAAGCTGACACAGGCTGTACAGAGTGTGGACTTTTGCTTGAAATCAATCGAAAATTCACCAAACAGCTTGTTTTACTTCAAATTGTGATGTCTCCAAGCTCCCCACGCTCCGTTTGCCAAATTGGGCCTCCCACGGCCAGATCTGTCCAAAACGACCAAAGCTGACACAGGCTGTACAGAGTGTGGACTTTTGCTTGAAATCAGTCGAAAATTCACCAAACAGCTTGTTTTACTTCAAATTGTGATGTCTCCAAGCAGAGTGTGGACTTTTGCTGGAAATCAGTTGAAAATTCACCAAACAGCTTATTTCACTTCAAATTGTGATGTCTCCAAGCAGAGTGTGGACTTTTGCTGGAAATCAGTTGAAAATTCACCAAACAGCTTATTTCACTTCAAATTGTCATGTCTCCAAGCTCCCCACGCTCCGTTTGCCAAATTGGGCCTCCCACGGCCAGATCTGTCCAAAACGACCATAGCTGACACAGGCTGTACAGAGTGTGGACTTTTGCTTGAAATCAGTCGAAAATTCACCAAACAGCTTGTTTTACTTCAAATTGTGATGTCTCCAAGCAGAGTGTGGACTTTTGCTTGAAATCAGTTGAAAATTCACCAAACAGCTTATTTTACTTCAAATTGTGATGTCTCCAAGCAGAGTGTGGACTTTTGCTTGAAATCAGTTGAAAATTCACCAAACAGCTTATTTCACTTCAAATTGTCATGTCTCCAAGCAGAGTGTGGACTTTTGCTTGAAATCAGTTGAAAATTCACCAAACAGCTTATTTCACTTCAAATTGTCATGTCTCCAAGCAGAGTGTGGACTTTTGCTGAAATCAGTTGAAAATTCAACAAACAGCTTATTTCACTTCAAATTGTGATGTCTCCAAGCTCCCCACGCTCCGTTTGCCAAATTGGGCCTCCCACGGCCAGATCTGTCCAAAACGACCAAAGCTGACACAGGCTGTACAGAGTGTGGACTTTTGCTTGAAATCAGTTGAAAATTCACCAAACAGCTTATTTCACTTCAAATTGTCATGTCTCCAAGCAGAGTGTGGACTTTTGCTGGAAATCAGTTGAAAATTCACCAAACAGCTTATTTCACTTCAAATTGTGATGTCTCCAAGCTCCCCACGCTCCGTTTGCCAAATTGGGCCTCCCACGGCCAGATCTGTCCAAAACGACCAAAGCTGACACAGGCTGTACAGAGTGTGGACTTTTGCTTGAAATCAGTCGAAAATTCACCAAACAGCTTGTTTTACTTCAAATTGTGATGTCTCCAAGCAGAGTGTGGACTTTTGCTTGAAATCAGTTGAAAATTCACCAAACAGCTTATTTTACTTCAAATTGTGATGTCTCCAAGCAGAGTGTGGACTTTTGCTTGAAATCAGTTGAAAATTCACCAAACAGCTTATTTCACTTCAAATTGTCATGTCTCCAAGCAGAGTGTGGACTTTTGCTGGAAATCAGTTGAAAATTCACCAAACAGCTTATTTCACTTCAAATTGTGATGTCTCCAAGCAGAGTGTGGACTTTTGCTGGAAATCAGTTGAAAATTCACCAAACAGCTTATTTCACTTCAAATTGTGATGTCTCCAAGCTCCCCACGCTCCGTTTGCCAAATTGGGCCTCCCACGGCCAGATCTGTCCAAAACGACCAAAGCTGACACAGGCTGTACAGAGTGTGGACTTTTGCTTGAAATCAGTCGAAAATTCACCAAACAGCTTGTTTTACTTCAAATTGTGATGTCTCCAAGCAGAGTGTGGACTTTTGCTGGAAATCAGTTGAAAATTCACCAAACAGCTTATTTCACTTCAAATTGTGATGTCTCCAAGCTCCCCACGCTCCGTTTGCCAAATTGGGCCTCCCACGGCCAGATCTGTCCAAAACGACCAAAGCTGACACAGGCTGTACAGAGTGTGGACTTTTGCTGGAAATCAGTTGAAAATTCACCAAACAGCTTGTTTTACTTCAAATTGTGATGTCTCCAAGCAGAGTGTGGACTTTTGCTGAAATCAGTTGAAAATTCACCAAACAGCTTATTTTACTTCAAATTGTGATGTCTCCAAGCAGAGTGTGGACTTTTGCTGGAAATCAGTTGAAAATTCACCAAACAGCTTATTTCACTTCAAATTGTGATGTCTCCAAGCTCCCCACGCTCCGTTTGCCAAATTGGGCCTCCCACGGCCAGATCTGTCCAAAACGACCAAAGCTGACACAGAGTGTGGACTTTTGCTTGAAATCAGTTGAAAATTCACCAAACAGCTTATTTCACTTCAAATTGTCATGTCTCCAAGCAGAGTGTGGACTTTTGCTGGAAATCAGTTGAAAATTCACCAAACAGCTTATTTCACTTCAAATTGTGATGTCTCCAAGCTCCCCACGCTCCGTTTGCCAAATTGGGCCTCCCACGGCCAGATCTGTCCAAAACGACCAAAGCTGACACAGGCTGTACAGAGTGTGGACTTTTGCTTGAAATCAGTCGAAAATTCACCAAACAGCTTGTTTTACTTCAAATTGTGATGTCTCCAAGCAGAGTGTGGACTTTTGCTTGAAATCAGTTGAAAATTCACCAAACAGCTTATTTTACTTCAAATTGTGATGTCTCCAAGCAGAGTGTGGACTTTTGCTTGAAATCAGTTGAAAATTCACCAAACAGCTTATTTCACTTCAAATTGTCATGTCTCCAAGCAGAGTGTGGACTTTTGCTGAAATCAGTTGAAAATTCACCAAACAGCTTATTTCACTTCAAATTGTGATGTCTCCAAGCTCCCCACGCTCCGTTTGCCAAATTGGGCCTCCCACGGCCAGATCTGTCCAAAACGACCAAAGCTGACACAGGCTGTACAGAGTGTGGACTTTTGCTTGAAATCAGTCGAAAATTCACCAAACAGCTTGTTTTACTTCAAATTGTGATGTCTCCAAGCAGAGTGTGGACTTTTGCTGGAAATCAGTTGAAAATTCACCAAACAGCTTATTTCACTTCAAATTGTGATGTCTCCAAGCAGAGTGTGGACTTTTGCTGAAATCAGTTGAAAATTCACCAAACAGCTTATGTCACTTCAAATTGTGATGTCTCCAAGCTCCCCACGCTCCGTTTGCCAAATTGGGCCTCCCACGGCCAGATCTGTCCAAAACGACCAAAGCTGACACAGGCTGTACAGAGTGTGGACTTTTGCTTGAAATCAATCGAAAATTCACCAAACAGCTTGTTTTACTTCAAATTGTGATGTCTCCAAGCAGAGTGTGGACTTTTGCTTGAAATCAGTTGAAAATTCACCAAACAGCTTATTTCACTTCAAATTGTCATGTCTCCAAGCAGAGTGTGGACTTTTGCTGAAATCAGTTGAAAATTCACCAAACAGCTTATTTCACTTCAAATTGTGATGTCTCCAAGCTCCCCACGCTCCGTTTGCCAAATTGGGCCTCCCACGGCCAGATCTGTCCAAAACGACCAAAGCTGACACAGGCTGTACAGAGTGTGGACTTTTGCTTGAAATCAGTTGAAAATTCACCAAACAGCTTATTTCACTTCAAATTGTCATGTCTCCAAGCAGAGTGTGGACTTTTGCTGGAAATCAGTTGAAAATTCACCAAACAGCTTATTTCACTTCAAATTGTGATGTCTCCAAGCTCCCCACGCTCCGTTTGCCAAATTGGGCCTCCCACGGCCAGATCTGTCCAAAACGACCAAAGCTGACACAGGCTGTACAGAGTGTGGACTTTTGCTTGAAATCAGTCGAAAATTCACCAAACAGCTTGTTTTACTTCAAATTGTGATGTCTCCAAGCAGAGTGTGGACTTTTGCTTGAAATCAGTTGAAAATTCACCAAACAGCTTATTTGACTTCAAATTGTGATGTCTCCAAGCAGAGTGTGGACTTTTGCTTGAAATCAGTTGAAAATTCACCAAACAGCTTATTTCACTTCAAATTGTCATGTCTCCAAGCAGAGTGTGGACTTTTGCTGAAATCAGTTGAAAATTCACCAAACAGCTTATTTCACTTCAAATTGTGATGTCTCCAAGCTCCCCACGCTCCGTTTGCCAAATTGGGCCTCCCACGGCCAGATCTGTCCAAAACGACCAAAGCTGACACAGGCTGTACAGAGTGTGGACTTTTGCTTGAAATCAATCGAAAATTCACCAAACAGCTTGTTTTACTTCAAATTGTGATGTCTCCAAGCAGAGTGTGGACTTTTGCTGGAAATCAGTTGAAAATTCACCAAACAGCTTATTTCACTTCAAATTGTGATGTCTCCAAGCTCCCCACGCTCCGTTTGCCAAATTGGGCCTCCCACGGCCAGATCTGTCCAAAACGACCAAAGCTGACACAGGCTGTACAGAGTGTGGACTTTTGCTTGAAATCAGTTGAAAATTCACCAAACAGCTTATTTCACTTCAAATTGTCATGTCTCCAAGCAGAGTGTGGACTTTTGCTGGAAATCAGTTGAAAATTCACCAAACAGCTTATTTCACTTCAAATTGTGATGTCTCCAAGCTCCCCACGCTCCGTTTGCCAAATTGGGCCTCCCACGGCCAGATCTGTCCAAAACGACCAAAGCTGACACAGGCTGTACAGAGTGTGGACTTTTGCTTGAAATCAGTTGAAAATTCACCAAACAGCTTATTTTACTTCAAATTGTGATGTCTCCAAGCAGAGTGTGGACTTTTGCTTGAAATCAGTTGAAAATTCACCAAACAGCTTATTTCACTTCAAATTGTCATGTCTCCAAGCAGAGTGTGGACTTTTGCTGTAATCAGTTGAAAATTCACCAAACAGCTTATTTCACTTCAAATTGTGATGTCTCCAAGCTCCCCACGCTCCGTTTGCCAAATTGGGCCTCCCACGGCCAGATCTGTCCAAAACGACCAAAGCTGACACAGGCTGTACAGAGTGTGGACTTTTGCTTGAAATCAATCGAAAATTCACCAAACAGCTTGTTTTACTTCAAATTGTGATGTCTCCAAGCAGAGTGTGGACTTTTGCTGGAAATCAGTTGAAAATTCACCAAACAGCTTATTTCACTTCAAATTGTGATGTCTCCAAGCAGAGTGTGGACTTTTGCTGGAAATCAGTTGAAAATTCACCAAACAGCTTATTTCACTTCAAATTGTGATGTCTCCAAGCTCCCCACGCTCCGTTTGCCAAATTGGGCCTCCCACGGCCAGATCTGTCCAAAACGACCAAAGCTGACACAGGCTGTACAGAGTGTGGACTTTTGCTTGAAATCAGTCGAAAATTCACCAAACAGCTTGTTTTACTTCAAATTGTGATGTCTCCAAGCAGAGTGTGGACTTTTGCTGGAAATCAGTTGAAAATTCACCAAACAGCTTATTTCACTTCAAATTGTGATGTCTCCAAGCAGAGTGTGGACTTTTGCTGGAAATCAGTTGAAAATTCACCAAACAGCTTATTTCACTTCAAATTGTGATGTCTCCAAGCTCCCCACGCTCCGTTTGCCAAATTGGGCCTCCCACGGCCAGATCTGTCCAAAACGACCATAGCTGACACAGGCTGTACAGAGTGTGGACTTTTGCTTGAAATCAGTCGAAAATTCACCAAACAGCTTGTTTTACTTCAAATTGTGATGTCTCCAAGCAGAGTGTGGACTTTTGCTTGAAATCAGTTGAAAATTCACCAAACAGCTTATTTCACTTCAAATTGTCATGTCTCCAAGCAGAGTGTGGACTTTTGCTGAAATCAGTTGAAAATTCACCAAACAGCTTATTTCACTTCAAATTGTGATGTCTCCAAGCTCCCCACGCTCCGTTTGCCAAATTGGGCCTCCCACGGCCAGATCTGTCCAAAACGACCAAAGCTGACACAGGCTGTACAGAGTGTGGACTTTTGCTTGAAATCAGTCGAAAATTCACCAAACAGCTTGTTTTACTTCAAATTGTGATGTCTCCAAGCAGAGTGTGGACTTTTGCTGGAAATCAGTTGAAAATTCACCAAACAGCTTATTTCACTTCAAATTGTGATGTCTCCAAGCAGAGTGTGGACTTTTGCTGAAATCAGTTGAAAATTCACCAAACAGCTTATTTCACTTCAAATTGTGATGTCTCCAAGCTCCCCACGCTCCGTTTGCCAAATTGGGCCTCCCACGGCCAGATCTGTCCAAAACGACCAAAGCTGACACAGGCTGTACAGAGTGTGGACTTTTGCTTGAAATCAATCGAAAATTCACCAAACAGCTTGTTTTACTTCAAATTGTGATGTCTCCAAGCAGAGTGTGGACTTTTGCTGGAAATCAGTTGAAAATTCACCAAACAGCTTATTTCACTTCAAATTGTGATGTCTCCAAGCTCCCCACGCTCCGTTTGCCAAATTGGGCCTCCCACGGCCAGATCTGTCCAAAACGACCAAAGCTGACACAGGCTGTACAGAGTGTGGACTTTTGCTTGAAATCAGTTGAAAATTCACCAAACAGCTTATTTCACTTCAAATTGTCATGTCTCCAAGCAGAGTGTGGACTTTTGCTGAAATCAGTTGAAAATTCACCAAACAGCTTATTTCACTTCAAATTGTGATGTCTCCAAGCTCCCCACGCTCCGTTTGCCAAATTGGGCCTCCCACGGCCAGATCTGTCCAAAACGACCAAAGCTGACACAGGCTGTACAGAGTGTGGACTTTTGCTGGAAATCAGTTGAAAATTCACCAAACAGCTTATTTCACTTCAAATTGTCATGTCTCCAAGCAGAGTGTGGACTTTTGCTGGAAATCAGTTGAAAATTCACCAAACAGCTTATTTCACTTCAAATTGTGATGTCTCCAAGCTCCCCACGCTCCGTTTGCCAAATTGGGCCTCCCACGGCCAGATCTGTCCAAAACGACCAAAGCTGACACAGGCTGTACAGAGTGTGGACTTTTGCTTGAAATCAGTCGAAAATTCACCAAACAGCTTGTTTTACTTCAAATTGTGATGTCTCCAAGCAGAGTGTGGACTTTTGCTTGAAATCAGTTGAAAATTCACCAAACAGCTTATTTTACTTCAAATTGTGATGTCTCCAAGCAGAGTGTGGACTTTTGCTTGAAATCAGTTGAAAATTCACCAAACAGCTTATTTCACTTCAAATTGTCATGTCTCCAAGCAGAGTGTGGACTTTTGCTGAAATCAGTTGAAAATTCACCAAACAGCTTATTTCACTTCAAATTGTCATGTCTCCAAGCTCCCCACGCTCCGTTTGCCAAATTGGGCCTCCCACGGCCAGATCTGTCCAAAACGACCAAAGCTGACACAGGCTGTACAGAGTGTGGACTTTTGCTTGAAATCAGTTGAAAATTCACCAAACAGCTTATTTCACTTCAAATTGTCATGTCTCCAAGCAGAGTGTGGACTTTTGCTGGAAATCAGTTGAAAATTCACCAAACAGCTTATTTCACTTCAAATTGTGATGTCTCCAAGCTCCCCACGCTCCGTTTGCCAAATTTGGCCTCCCACGGCCAGATCTGTCCAAAACGACCAAAGCTGACACAGGCTGTACAGAGTGTGGACTTTTGCTTGAAATCAGTCGAAAATTCACCAAACAGCTTGTTTTACTTCAAATTGTGATGTCTCCAAGCAGAGTGTGGACTTTTGCTTGAAATCAGTTGAAAATTCACCAAACAGCTTATTTTACTTCAAATTGTGATGTCTCCAAGCAGAGTGTGGACTTTTGCTTGAAATCAGTTGAAAATTCACCAAACAGCTTATTTCACTTCAAATTGTCATGTCTCCAAGCAGAGTGTGGACTTTTGCTGAAATCAGTTGAAAATTCACCAAACAGCTTATTTTACTTCAAATTGTGATGTCTCCAAGCTCCCCACGCTCCGTTTGCCAAATTGGGCCTCCCACGGCCAGATCTGTCCAAAACGACCAAAGCTGACACAGGCTGTACAGAGTGTGGACTTTTGCTTGAAATCAATCGAAAATTCACCAAACAGCTTGTTTTACTTCAAATTGTGATGTCTCCAAGCAGAGTGTGGACTTTTGCTGGAAATCAGTTGAAAATTCACCAAACAGCTTATTTCACTTCAAATTGTGATGTCTCCAAGCTCCCCACGCTCCGTTTGCCAAATTGGGCCTCCCACGGCCAGATCTGTCCAAAACGACCAAAGCTGACACAGGCTGTACAGAGTGTGGACTTTTGCTTGAAATCAGTTGAAAATTCACCAAACAGCTTATTTCACTTCAAATTGCCATGTCTCCAAGCAGAGTGTGGACTTTTGCTGGAAATCAGTTGAAAATTCACCAAACAGCTTATTTCACTTCAAATTGTGATGTCTCCAAGCAGAGTGTGGACTTTTGCTGGAAATCAGTTGAAAATTCACCAAACAGCTTATTTCACTTCAAATTGTGATGTCTCCAAGCTCCCCACGCTCCGTTTGCCAAATTGGGCCTCCCACGGCCAGATCTGTCCAAAACGACCATAGCTGACCAGGCTGTACAGAGTGTGGACTTTTGCTTGAAATCAGTCGAAAATTCACCAAACAGCTTGTTTTACTTCAAATTGTGATGTCTCCAAGCAGAGTGTGGACTTTTGCTTGAAATCAGTTGAAAATTCACCAAACAGCTTATTTTACTTCAAATTGTGATGTCTCCAAGCAGAGTGTGGACTTTTGCTTGAAATCAGTTGGAAAATTCACCAAACAGCTTATTTCACTTCAAATTGTCATGTCTCCAAGGAGAGTGTGGACTTTTGCTTGAAATCAGTTGAAAATTCACCAAACAGCTTATTTCACTTCAAATTGTCATGTCTCCAAGCAGAGTGTGGACTTTTGCTGAAATCAGTTGAAAATTCACAAACAGCTTATTTCACTTCAAATTGTGATGTCTCCAAGCTCCCCACGCTCCGTTTGCCAAATTGGGCCTCCCACGGCCAGATCTGTCCAAAACGACCAAAGCTGACACAGGCTGTACAGAGTGTGGACTTTTGCTTGAAATCAGTTGAAAATTCACCCAAACAGCTTATTTCACTTCAAATTGTCATGTCTCCAAGCAGAGTGTGGACTTTTGCTGGAAATCAGTTGAAAATTCACCAAACAGCTTATTTCACTTCAAATTGTGATGTCTCCAAGCTCCCCACGCTCCGTTTGCCAAATTGGGCCTCCCACGGCCAGATCTGTCCAAAACGACCAAAGCTGACACAGGCTGTACAGAGTGTGGACTTTTGCTTGAAATCAGTCGAAAATTCACCAAACAGCTTGTTTTACTTCAAATTGTGATGTCTCCAAGCAGAGTGTGGACTTTTGCTTGAAATCAGTTGAAAATTCACCAAACAGCTTATTTTACTTCAAATTGTGATGTCTCCAAGCAGAGTGTGGACTTTTGCTTGAAATCAGTTGAAAATTCACCAAACAGCTTATTTCACTTCAAATTGTCATGTCTCCAAGCAGAGTGTGGACTTTTGCTGAAATCAGTTGAAAATTCACCAAACAGCTTATTTCACTTCAAATTGTGATGTCTCCAAGCTCCCCACGCTCCGTTTGCCAAATTGGGCCTCCCACGGCCAGATCTGTCCAAAACGACCAAAGCTGACACAGGCTGTACAGAGTGTGGACTTTTGCTTGAAATCAGTCGAAAATTCACCAAACAGCTTGTTTTACTTCAAATTGTGATGTCTCCAAGCAGAGTGTGGACTTTTGCTGGAAATCAGTTGAAAATTCACCAAACAGCTTATTTCACTTCAAATTGTGATGTCTCCAAGCTCCCCACGCTCCGTTTGCCAAATTGGGCCTCCCACGGCCAGATCTGTCCAAAACGACCAAAGCTGACACAGGCTGTACAGAGTGTGGACTTTTGCTTGAAATCAGTCGAAAATTCACCAAACAGCTTGTTTTACTTCAAATTGTGATGTCTCCAAGCAGAGTGTGGACTTTTGCTGAAATCAGTTGAAAATTCACCAAACAGCTTATTTCACTTCAAATTGTGATGTCTCCAAGCAGAGTGTGGACTTTTGCTGGAAATCAGTTGAAAATTCACCAAACAGCTTATTTCACTTCAAATTGTGATGTCTCCAAGCTCCCCACGCTCCGTTTGCCAAATTGGGCCTCCCACGGCCAGATCTGTCCAAAACGACCAAAGCTGACACAGGCTGTACAGAGTGTGGACTTTTGCTTGAAATCAGTTGAAAATTCACCAAACAGCTTGTTTTACTTCAAATTGTGATGTCTCCAAGCAGAGTGTGGACTTTTGCTGGAAATCAGTTGAAAATTCACCAAACAGCTTATTTCACTTCAAATTGTGATGTCTCCAAGCTCCCCACGCTCCGTTTGCCAAATTGGGCCTCCCACGGCCAGATCTGTCCAAAACGACCAAAGCTGACACAGGCTGTACAGAGTGTGGACTTTTGCTTGAAATCAGTCGAAAATTCACCAAACAGCTTGTTTTACTTCAAATTGTGATGTCTCCAAGCAGAGTGTGGACTTTTGCTTGAAATCAGTTGAAAATTCACCAAACAGCTTATTTCACTTCAAATTGTGATGTCTCCAAGCAGAGTGTGGACTTTTGCTGAAATCAGTTGAAAATTCACCAAACAGCTTATTTCACTTCAAATTGTGATGTCTCCAAGCAGAGTGTGGACTTTTGCTGGAAATCAGTTGAAAATTCACCAAACAGCTTATTTCACTTCAAATTGTGATGTCTCCAAGCTCCCCACGCTCCGTTTGCCAAATTGGGCCTCCCACGGCCAGATCTGTCCAAAACGACCAAAGCTGACACAGGCTGTACAGAGTGTGGACTTTTGCTTGAAATCAGTTGAAAATTCACCAAACAGCTTATTTCACTTCAAATTGTGATGTCTCCAAGCAGAGTGTGGACTTTTGCTGGAAATCAGTTGAAAATTCACCAAACAGCTTATTTCACTTCAAATTGTGATGTCTCCAAGCTCCCCACGCTCCGTTTGCCAAATTGGGCCTCCCACGGCCAGATCTGTCCAAAACGACCAAAGCTGACACAGGCTGTACAGAGTGTGGACTTTTGCTTGAAATCAGTCGAAAATTCACCAAACAGCTTGTTTTACTTCAAATTGTGATGTCTCCAAGCAGAGTGTGGACTTTTGCTGAAATCAGTTGAAAATTCACCAAACAGCTTATTTTACTTCAAATTGTGATGTCTCCAAGCAGAGTGTGGACTTTTGCTGGAAATCAGTTGAAAATTCACCAAACAGCTTATTTCACTTCAAATTGTGATGTCTCCAAGCTCCCCACGCTCCGTTTGCCAAATTGGGCCTCCCACGGCCAGATCTGTCCAAAACGACCAAAGCTGACACAGGCTGTACAGAGTGTGGACTTTTGCTTGAAATCAGTCGAAAATTCACCAAACAGCTTATTTCACTTCAAATTGTCATGTCTCCAAGCAGAGTGTGGACTTTTGCTGGAAATCAGTTGAAAATTCACCAAACAGCTTATTTCACTTCAAATTGTGATGTCTCCAAGCTCCCCACGCTCCGTTTGCCAAATTGGGCCTCCCACGGCCAGATCTGTCCAAAACGACCAAAGCTGACAGAGTGTGGACTTTTGCTTGAAATCAGTCGAAAATTCACCAAACAGCTTGTTTTACTTCAAATTGTGATGTCTCCAAGCAGAGTGTGGACTTTTGCTTGAAATCAGTTGAAAATTCACCAAACAGCTTATTTTACTTCAAATTGTGATGTCTCCAAGCAGAGTGTGGACTTTTGCTTGAAATCAGTTGAAAATTCACCAAACAGCTTATTTCACTTCAAATTGTGATGTCTCCAAGCAGAGTGTGGACTTTTGCTGGAAATCAGTTGAAAATTCACCAAACAGCTTATTTCACTTCAAATTGTGATGTCTCCAAGCTCCCCACGCTCCGTTTGCCAAATTGGGCCTCCCACGGCCAGATCTGTCCAAAACGACCAAAGCTGACACAGGCTGTACAGAGTGTGGACTTTTGCTTGAAATCAGTCGAAAATTCACCAAACAGCTTGTTTTACTTCAAATTGTGATGTCTCCAAGCAGAGTGTGGACTTTTGCTGAAATCAGTTGAAAATTCACCAAACAGCTTATTTCACTTCAAATTGTGATGTCTCCAAGCAGAGTGTGGACTTTTGCTGGAAATCAGTTGAAAATTCACCAAACAGCTTATTTCACTTCAAATTGTGATGTCTCCAAGCTCCCCACGCTCCGTTTGCCAAATTGGGCCTCCCACGGCCAGATCTGTCCAAAACGACCAAAGCTGACACAGGCTGTACAGAGTGTGGACTTTTGCTTGAAATCAGTCGAAAATTCACCAAACAGCTTGTTTTACTTCAAATTGTGATGTCTCCAAGCAGAGTGTGGACTTTTGCTTGAAATCAGTTGAAAATTCACCAAACAGCTTATTTCACTTCAAATTGTGATGTCTCCAAGCAGAGTGTGGACTTTTGCTTGAAATCAGTTGAAAATTCACCAAACAGCTTATTTACTTCAAATTGTGATGTCTCCAAGCAGAGTGTGGACTTTTGCTGAAATCAGTTGAAAATTCACCAAACAGCTTATTTCACTTCAAATTGTGATGTCTCCAAGCTCCCCACGCTCCGTTTGCCAATTGGGCCTCCCACGGCCAGATCTGTCCAAAACGACCAAAGCTGACACAGGCTGTACAGAGTGTGGACTTTTGCTTGAAATCAGTCGAAAATTCACCAAACAGCTTGTTTTACTTCAAATTGTGATGTCTCCAAGCAGAGTGTGGACTTTTGCTTGAAATCAGTTGAAAATTCACCAAACAGCTTATTTCACTTCAAATTGTGATGTCTCCAAGCAGAGTGTGGACTTTTGCTGGAAATCAGTTGAAAATTCACCAAACAGCTTATTTCACTTCAAATTGTGATGTCTCCAAGCTCCCCACGCTCCGTTTGCCAAATTGGGCCTCCCACGGCCAGATCTGTCCAAAACGACCAAAGCTGACACAGGCTGTACAGAGTGTGGACTTTTGCTTGAAATCAGTCGAAAATTCACCAAACAGCTTGTTTTACTTCAAATTGTGATGTCTCCAAGCAGAGTGTGGACTTTTGCTGGAAATCAGTTGAAAATTCACCAAACAGCTTATTTCACTTCAAATTGTGATGTCTCCAAGCTCCCCACGCTCCGTTTGCCAAATTGGGCCTCCCACGGCCAGATCTGTCCAAAACGACCAAAGCTGACACAGGCTGTACAGAGTGTGGACTTTTGCTTGAAATCAGTCGAAAATTCACCAAACAGCTTGTTTTACTTCAAATTGTGATGTCTCCAAGCAGAGTGTGGACTTTTGCTTGAAATCAGTTGAAAATTCACCAAACAGCTTATTTTACTTCAAATTGTGATGTCTCCAAGCAGAGTGTGGACTTTTGCTGGAAATCAGTTGAAAATTCACCAAACAGCTTATTTCACTTCAAATTGTGATGTCTCCAAGCTCCCCACGCTCCGTTTGCCAAATTGGGCCTCCCACGGCCAGATCTGTCCAAAACGACCAAAGCTGACACAGGCTGTACAGAGTGTGGACTTTTGCTTGAAATCAGTCGAAAATTCACCAAACAGCTTGTTTTACTTCAAATTGTGATGTCTCCAAGCAGAGTGTGGACTTTTGCTTGAAATCAGTTGAAAATTCACCAAACAGCTTATTTCACTTCAAATTGTGATGTCTCCAAGCAGAGTGTGGACTTTTGCTGAAATCAGTTGAAAATTCACCAAACAGCTTATTTCACTTCAAATTGTGATGTCTCCAAGCTCCCCACGCTCCGTTTGCCAAATTGGGCCTCCCACGGCCAGATCTGTCCAAAACGACCAAAGCTGACACAGGCTGTACAGAGTGTGGACTTTTGCTTGAAATCAGTCGAAAATTCACCAAACAGCTTGTTTTACTTCAAATTGTGATGTCTCCAAGCAGAGTGTGGACTTTTGCTTGAAATCAGTTGAAAATTCACCAAACAGCTTATTTACTTCAAATTGTGATGTCTCCAAGCAGAGTGTGGACTTTTGCTGGAAATCAGTTGAAAATTCACCAAACAGCTTATTTCACTTCAAATTGTGATGTCTCCAAGCAGAGTGTGGACTTTTGCTGAAATCAGGTGAAAATTCACCAACAGCTTATTTTACTTCAAATTGTCATGTCTCCAAGCAGAGTGTGGACTTTTGCTTGAAATCAGTCGAAAATTCACCAAACAGCTTATTTACTTCAAATTGTCATGTCTCCAAGCAGAGTGTGGACTTTTGCTGAAATCAGTTGAAAATTCACCAAACAGCTTATTTCACTTCAAATTGTGATGTCTCCAAGCAGAGTGTGGACTTTTGCTGGAAATCAGTTGAAAATTCACCAAACAGCTTATTTCACTTCAAATTGTGATGTCTCCAAGCTCCCCACGCTCCGTTTGCCAAATTGGGCCTCCCACGGCCAGATCTGTCCAAAACGACCAAAGCTGACACAGGCTGTACAGAGTGTGGACTTTTGCTTGAAATCAGTCGAAAATTCACCAAACAGCTTGTTTTACTTCAAATTGTGATGTCTCCAAGCAGAGTGTGGACTTTTGCTGAAATCAGTTGAAAATTCACCAAACAGCTTATTTTACTTCAAATTGTGATGTCTCCAAGCAGAGTGTGGACTTTTGCTGGAAATCAGTTGAAAATTCACCAAACAGCTTATTTCACTTCAAATTGTGATGTCTCCAAGCTCCCCACGCTCCGTTTGCCAAATTGGGCCTCCCACGGCCAGATCTGTCCAAAACGACCAAAGCTGACACAGGCTGTACAGAGTGTGGACTTTTGCTTGAAATCAGTTGAAAATTCACCAAACAGCTTGTTTTACTTCAAATTGTGATGTCTCCAAGCAGAGTGTGGACTTTTGCTTGAAATCAGTTGAAAATTCACCAAACAGCTTATTTCACTTCAAATTGTCATGTCTCCAAGCAGAGTGTGGACTTTTGCTGAAATCAGTTGAAAATTCACCAAACAGCTTATTTCACTTCAAATTGTGATGTCTCCAAGCTCCCCACGCTCCGTTTGCCAAATTGGGCCTCCCACGGCCAGATCTGTCCAAAACGACCAAAGCTGACACAGGCTGTACAGAGTGTGGACTTTTGCTTGAAATCAGTCGAAAATTCACCAAACAGCTTGTTTTACTTCAAATTGTGATGTCTCCAAGCAGAGTGTGGACTTTTGCTTGAAATCAGTTGAAAATTCACCAAACAGCTTATTTCACTTCAAATTGTCATGTCTCCAAGCAGAGTGTGGACTTTTGCTGGAAATCAGTTGAAAATTCACCAAACAGCTTATTTCACTTCAAATTGTGATGTCTCCAAGCTCCCCACGCTCCGTTTGCCAAATTGGGCCTCCCACGGCCAGATCTGTCCAAAACGACCAAAGCTGACACAGGCTGTACAGAGTGTGGACTTTTGCTTGAAATCAGTCGAAAATTCACCAAACAGCTTGTTTTACTTCAAATTGTCATGTCTCCAAGCAGAGTGTGGACTTTTGCTTGAAATCAGTTGAAAATTCACCAAACAGCTTATTTCACTTCAAATTGTGATGTCTCCAAGCAGAGTGTGGACTTTTGCTGAAATCAGTTGAAAATTCACCAAACAGCTTATTTCACTTCAAATTGTCATGTCTCCAAGCAGAGTGTGGACTTTTGCTGGAAATCAGTTGAAAATTCACCAAACAGCTTATTTCACTTCAAATTGTGATGTCTCCAAGCTCCCCACGCTCCGTTTGCCAAATTGGGCCTCCCACGGCCAGATCTGTCCAAAACGACCAAAGCTGACACAGGCTGTACAGAGTGTGGACTTTTGCTTGAAATCAGTCGAAAATTCACCAAACAGCTTGTTTTACTTCAAATTGTGATGTCTCCAAGCAGAGTGTGGACTTTTGCTGAAATCAGTTGAAAATTCACCAAACAGCTTATTTCACTTCAAATTGTCATGTCTCCAAGCAGAGTGTGGACTTTTGCTGGAAATCAGTTGAAAATTCACCAAACAGCTTATTTCACTTCAAATTGTGATGTCTCCAAGCTCCCCACGCTCCGTTTGCCAAATTGGGCCTCCCACGGCCAGATCTGTCCAAAACGACCAAAGCTGACACAGGCTGTACAGAGTGTGGACTTTTGCTTGAAATCAGTCGAAAATTCACCAAACAGCTTGTTTTACTTCAAATTGTGATGTCTCCAAGCAGAGTGTGGACTTTTGCTGGAAATCAGTTGAAAATTCACCAAACAGCTTATTTCACTTCAAATTGTGATGTCTCCAAGCTCCCCACGCTCCGTTTGCCAAATTGGGCCTCCCACGGCCAGATCTGTCCAAAACGACCAAAGCTGACACAGGCTGTACAGAGTGTGGACTTTTGCTTGAAATCAGTCGAAAATTCACCAAACAGCTTGTTTTACTTCAAATTGTGATGTCTCCAAGCAGAGTGTGGACTTTTGCTTGAAATCAGTTGAAAATTCACCAAACAGCTTATTTCACTTCAAATTGTCATGTCTCCAAGCAGAGTGTGGACTTTTGCTGGAAATCAGTTGAAAATTCACCAAACAGCTTATTTCACTTCAAATTGTCATGTCTCCAAGCTCCCCACGCTCCGTTTGCCAAATTGGGCCTCCCACGGCCAGATCTGTCCAAAACGACCAAAGCTGACACAGGCTGTACAGAGTGTGGACTTTTGCTTGAAATCAGTTGAAAATTCACCAAACAGCTTATTTCACTTCAAATTGTCATGTCTCCAAGCAGAGTGTGGACTTTTGCTGGAAATCAGTTGAAAATTCACCAAACAGCTTATTTCACTTCAAATTGTGATGTCTCCAGCTCCCCACGCTCCGTTTGCCAAATTGGGCCTCCCACGGCCAGATCTGTCCAAAACGACCAAAGCTGACACAGGCTGTACAGAGTGTGGACTTTTGCTTGAAATCAGTCGAAAATTCACCAAACAGCTTGTTTTACTTCAAATTAAGTTGAAAATTCACCAAACAGCTTATTTCACTTCAAATTGTCATGTCTCCAAGCAGAGTGTGGACTTTTGCTGGAAATCAGTTGAAAATTCACCAAACAGCTTATTTCACTTCAAATTGTGATGTCTCCAAGCTCCCCACGCTCCGTTTGCCAAATTGGGCCTCCCACGGCCAGATCTGTCCAAAACGACCAAAGCTGACACAGGCTGTACAGAGTGTGGACTTTTGCTTGAAATCAGTCGAAAATTCACCAAACAGCTTGTTTTACTTCAAATTGTGATGTCTCCAAGCAGAGTGTGGACTTTTGCTTGAAATCAGTTGAAAATTCACCAAACAGCTTATTTCACTTCAAATTGTCATGTCTCCAAGCAGAGTGTGGACTTTTGCTTGAAATCAGTTGAAAATTCACCAAACAGCTTATTTCACTTCAAATTGTCATGTCAAGCAGAGTGTGGACTTTTGCTGAAATCAGTTGAAAATTCACCAAACAGCTTATTTCACTTCAAATTGTGATGTCTCCAAGCTCCCCACGCTCCGTTTGCCAAATTGGGCCTCCCACGGCCAGATCTGTCCAAAACGACCAAAGCTGACACAGGCTGTACAGAGTGTGGACTTTTGCTTGAAATCAGTTGAAAATTCACCAAACAGCTTATTTTACTTCAAATTGTGATGTCTCCAAGCAGAGTGTGGACTTTTGCTTGAAATCAGTTGAAAATTCACCAAACAGCTTATTTCACTTCAAATTGTCATGTCTCCAAGCAGAGTGTGGACTTTTGCTTGAAATCAGTTGAAAATTCACCAAACAGCTTATTTCACTTCAAATTGTCATGTCTCCAAGCAGAGTGTGGACTTTTGCTGAAATCAGTTGAAAATTCACCAAACAGCTTATTTCACTTCAAATTGTGATGTCTCCAAGCTCCCCACGCTCCGTTTGCCAAATTGGGCCTCCCACGGCCAGATCTGTCCAAAACGACCAAAGCTGACACAGGCTGTACAGAGTGTGGACTTTTGCTTGAAATCAGTTGAAAATTCACCAAACAGCTTATTTCACTTCAAATTGTCATGTCTCCAAGCAGAGTGTGGACTTTTGCTGGAAATCAGTTGAAAATTCACCAAACAGCTTATTTCACTTCAAATTGTGATGTCTCCAAGCTCCCCACGCTCCGTTTGCCAAATTGGGCCTCCCACGGCCAGATCTGTCCAAAACGACCAAAGCTGACACAGGCTGTACAGAGTGTGGACTTTTGCTTGAAATCAGTCGAAAATTCACCAAACAGCTTGTTTTACTTCAAATTGTGATGTCTCCAAGCAGAGTGTGGACTTTTGCTTGAAATCAGTTGAAAATTCACCAAACAGCTTATTTCACTTCAAATTGTGATGTCTCCAAGCAGAGTGTGGACTTTTGCTTGAAATCAGTTGAAAATTCACCAAACAGCTTATTTCACTTCAAATTGTGATGTCTCCAAGCAGAGTGTGGACTTTTGCTTGAAATCAGTTGAAAATTCACCAAACAGCTTATTTCACTTCAAATTGTCATGTCTCCAAGCAGAGTGTGGACTTTTGCTTGAAATCAGTTGAAAATTCACCAAACAGCTTATTTCACTTCAAATTGTGATGTCTCCAAGCAGAGTGTGGACTTTTGCTGAAATCAGTTGAAAATTCACCAAACAGCTTATTTTACTTCAAATTGTGATGTCTCCAAGCAGAGTGTGGACTTTTGCTGGAAATCAGTTGAAAATTCACCAAACAGCTTATTTCACTTCAAATTGTGATGTCTCCAAGCTCCCCACGCTCCGTTTGCCAAATTGGGCCTCCCACGGCCAGATCTGTCCAAAACGACCAAAGCTGACACAGGCTGTACAGAGTGTGGACTTTTGTTTTGCTTGAAATCAGTTGAAAATTCACCAAACAGCTTATTTCACTTCAAATTGTCATGTCTCCAAGCAGAGTGTGGACTTTTGCTGGAAATCAGTTGAAAATTCACCAAACAGCTTATTTCACTTCAAATTGTGATGTCTCCAGCTCCCCACGCTCCGTTTGCCAAATTGGGCCTCCCACGGCCAGATCTGTCCAAAACGACCAAAGCTGACACAGGCTGTACAGAGTGTGGACTTTTGCTTGAAATCAGTCGAAAATTCACCAAACAGCTTGTTTTACTTCAAATTGTGATGTCTCCAAGCAGAGTGTGGACTTTTGCTTGAAATCAGTTGAAAATTCACCAAACAGCTTATTTCACTTCAAATTGTGATGTCTCCAAGCAGAGTGTGGACTTTTGCTTGAAATCAGTTGAAAATTCACCAAACAGCTTATTTCACTTCAAATTGTCATGTCTCCAAGCAGAGTGTGGACTTTTGCTTGAAATCAGTTGAAAATTCACCAAACAGCTTATTTCACTTCAAATTGTGATGTCTCCAAGCAGAGTGTGGACTTTTGCTGAAATCAGTTGAAAATTCACCAAACAGCTTATTTTACTTCAAATTGTGATGTCTCCAAGCAGAGTGTGGACTTTTGCTGGAAATCAGTTGAAAATTCACCAAACAGCTTATTTCACTTCAAATTGTGATGTCTCCAAGCTCCCCACGCTCCGTTTGCCAAATTGGGCCTCCCACGGCCAGATCTGTCCAAAACGACCAAAGCTGACACAGGCTGTACAGAGTGTGGACTTTTGCTTGAAATCAGTTGAAAATTCACCAAACAGCTTATTTCACTTCAAATTGTCATGTCTCCAAGCAGAGTGTGGACTTTTGCTGGAAATCAGTTGAAAATTCACCAAACAGCTTATTTCACTTCAAATTGTCATGTCTCCAAGCTCCCCACGCTCCGTTTGCCAAATTGGGCCTCCCACGGCCAGATCTGTCCAAAACGACCAAAGCTGACACAGGCTGTACAGAGTGTGGACTTTTGCTTGAAATCAGTTGAAAATTCACCAAACAGCTTATTTCACTTCAAATTGTCATGTCTCCAAGCAGAGTGTGGACTTTTGCTGAAATCAGTTGAAAATTCACCAAACAGCTTATTTCACTTCAAATTGTGATGTCTCCAAGCTCCCCACGCTCCGTTTGCCAAATTGGGCCTCCCACGGCCAGATCTGTCCAAAACGACCAAAGCTGACACAGGCTGTACAGAGTGTGGACTTTTGCTTGAAATCAGTCGAAAATTCACCAAACAGCTTGTTTTACTTCAAATTGTGATGTCTCCAAGCAGAGTGTGGACTTTTGCTTGAAATCAGTTGAAAATTCACCAAACAGCTTATTTCACTTCAAATTGTCATGTCTCCAAGCAGAGTGTGGACTTTTGCTGAAATCAGTTGAAAATTCACCAAACAGCTTATTTCACTTCAAATTGTGATGTCTCCAAGCTCCCCACGCTCCGTTTGCCAAATTGGGCCTCCCACGGCCAGATCTGTCCAAAACGACCAAAGCTGACACAGGCTGTACAGAGTGTGGACTTTTGCTGAAATCAGTTGAAAATTCACCAAACAGCTTATTTCACTTCAAATTGTCATGTCTCCAACCTCCCCACGCTGTGTTTGCCAAATTAGGCCTCCCACGGCCAGATCTGTCCAAAACGACCAAAGCTGACAGGCTGTACAGAGTGTGGACTTTTGCTTGAAATCAGTTGAAAATACACCAAACAGCTTATTTTACTTCGAATTGTGATGTCTCCAAGCAGAGTGTGGACTTTTGCTTGAAATCAGTTGAAAATTCACCAAACAGCTTATTTTACTTCAAATTGTGATGTCTCCAAGCTCCCCACGCTCCGTTTGCCAAATTGGGCCTCCCACGGCCAGATCTGTCCAAAACGACCAAAGCTGACACAGGCTGTACAGAGTGTGGACTTTTGCTTGAAATCAGTTGAAAATTACACTTTATTTAACCCCTGATGTACCCAAATGTAATGTCCAGTGTGTGTTGGCTGGGGAATAGAGAAACTTACTTCATAAGCTGGGGTATGAGAGGTGGAGGGTGCATCAGAGATAAACCAGGGCCAAGCAGCTGATGAGCAGCAGTGTGTGTTTGAGGCGTCTACAACAAAAGATAATACCAATGAATCTTTACACATAAGGCAACATATTGGACTACGCTGATATAAAAAAAGTTTACTAAATCAATTTGAATTACCCAATGGCATTTGTGAAATGCAGAGAAAGATAATGGTTTCAGAGATTTAACATGGACCATAGTTTCATTTACATGTAGCTCATTGTACTGTAAACATTTTGTGCATGGATTGGAGAGGGAAGAAAATACCTTAGGTGGGGAGGGAGGGTCGCAGCCTGCATCTGGTCCAGGATGGCGCAATTGGTGAAGGTGTCTTAAGCTTGGCCATCTGAGAACACATTACAACACATTCAGTGAAACTGAAGACTTTAATGAAACAATGCACTTTATTCAGGTGGAGTGAAATTTACCTTTGCAGCTGGTGAACAGCAGGGGGTTGCTGCATCGCCCCAACTCAAGGGAAATCTGGTTGGGGGTGATCCAACCAGCTGTTGACAGATGACAAAAAACATTAATCTAGACATGTCTCAGTTAAAACACATTAAAGTAACATACATCGTCCACAGGAGAGACTTCACAAAGAAAAGGACCGACTGAACCTTTGTCATTACATAGTGCATTCACTGTAGCAACCAAAAACATAACAGCCAATAATGTAATAAAACATTTGAGCCAATAACGTAATAACTTTTTGCCAATAATGTAATAATTTATTACATTATTGTAATAATAATGTAATAATTTATTACAATATTGGCTGGTAATAACTGGTGTCGATAAAGTAATAATACATAAATATGATTGAAGTTCTTGGAAATAAAAGGTTTTTTTGCAGTTTTTGTGCAGTTTGCTAATCAAAAATAGGTAAGTGGATGACATAGTCGTCATATTTATTCATCCAAGATGTACTCTCATATCTTTTACCTCTCTCTCTCTCTCTCTCTCTCTCTCTCTCACTTCTACCATGCTTAATGATATGTTTGCAAACGGAAGAAGTAAGCATTGTAGGCTATCAACAACCTCCAAAACATAACCAAACTTGTGTATTGAATGGTGTCTGCCAGCCAGTTTATGTTTCAGTCATGTATAACTTCCTGCCTCAGACAAACCATGTGAAATGTGATAATCCCAGCATGGCTCGGAGGAGCAATGGAGTTGATTTGGTTTTACTATTCTCTTTCTATTTGATTTTTTTTTTTCAACACGTTGAGCTTAAAGGTCCCGTGTTGGATAAAGTGACATTTTGATGGCAACATAGGTTCTATATTTATACTGTGAAAGTATAAAGGTAGTTTTTTCATTCACAAATGTAAAAAAAAAAAAAAATGCCTTTATACTGTATGGAGCAATACAAACATCTACCTTTAGACTTTCACAGTATTAATATAGAACCTAAAGCTGCTTTATCATCACTGTAGAAAAAACAAAAAAACATTGAAATGTCGATTTATCCAAATGGGACCTTTAAGCTCAACGTTTTGATGTAGTTTTTAATTTTCAACCATGAAAATCAAAGTTAGACGCATGAAACCTGCAGAGATTTCATTTTAGCTCTCCAACAGCTGGTTTCAATTGTTGATTGGTGCTGCAAAAGAAAACATTTCTTTGACAAAGAGATTTCTGAATGTGTACAATTGTGCTGCCACTTCATTTGGAACTTCATTTGGGTGTTCTGGAGATAACGCTAACCATCAAGTTGGACAAATGATGGCTAAATATGTTTATTAAAAAAAATCAATGGTAAAATCAAATCAACGCCATTGCTCCTCCGAGCCATGCTGGGATTATCACATTTAACATTACCTATTCCCAATGGTTTGTCTGAGGCAGGAAGTTATACATGACTGAAACATAAACTGGCTGGCAGACCATTCAATACACAAGTTTGGTTATGTTTTGGAGGTTGTTGATAGCCTACAATGCTTACTTCTTCCATTTGCAAACATATCATTAAGCATGGTAGAAGTGAGAGAGAGAGAGAGGTGAAAGATAGTACATCTTGGATGAATAAATATGACAGCTGGTTAGCTGTTGACATGAAAACCAATATCTCAGACAGAATGGACAGTCTAGTAATGTGTATCTGATGACTATTCTGGAAGTGTATGGTGTTTGTGGTAGTTGTGAGAAACAGTAGCATACATTGTTCACTTGAGAGCTGTGGCGGCGGGGGGGTCTAGCTGTGGCCCTGGGTCGTCTGGCTGATGCTGAGGAGGCCGCCTACACAATGAAAGAAAACATATCAATTAAGCTTTAATCACTACAGCTATAAAAAGAGAGACTAAAAGAGGGACAGTGGGTGACTGGACAGGCTCATCGGACGGGCCAGCTCTGTGGTGGGCCTGGAACAGGAGTCGGTGATGGCAGTGGCAGAGAGAAGAACCATGGAAAAACTGATGGCAATCATGGACAACGGGCACAACATCTGCACTAACTGACATTTTATGAACTGTATTTCTTTTATATGAGAGTGTGTGTGTATATGTGTACATATATATGTATGCATATATATAGGCAGGGCTCGACAGTGCGAGCCCCTCGTCGCAAATGCGAGTAAAAAACAGATCAGTGCGAATTGTGAAATGCAATTAGTAGCACGTGTGCGACTACCGAATTTTACCGTTCAATAAATGTTTTATGATGTGTTGCGAACGTTTGGAGGAGGTTGTAGCCGGTTGTGCACTTGAATGCAGCATCAGCTGAAAAAAAGAGACTGCACGCGGAACCAAACCGAAGCTGTCAAGATGTATGCAGTATATACTGTAGGCTATCACTCATTTCCAATGTACAGGTGCATTAGAATATCATGGAAGAATTTATTAAGGCCTATGTCACTAATTCAATTCAAAAAGTGAAACTAACTAACACATTATATACTGTAGCCTATATGAAGACCTGAAATTCCGTATTCCCAAAAATGTAAATACTACAAAGGACCTTTTTTTTCTCTTTTCTTTAAAGCATTTTTAATATAGAAATGTTGTCCACCTATATGCAATCAATACTTGGTTGGGGCTGTTTGATTTTAACTACTGGAAATGGACTTTTCCATGATATTATAATGTATTTAAATGCACATGTATTATGTTAATGGTGAGTGTCACCGCTCTAAGATCTTTTTTGGTCCTGACCCGTTGGCATCCCTGTTAAAAAGCTATGAATTGAACTGTTTTGCTTATAAATGCCTCCTCATTGACCTCATATCACGTTATTATTTAAAATTATCTGTGTGCTGTTAAAATTATTTGTGTGCTACTAGATTTTTCAACTTACTAGCACACGTGCTACCTGGGAAAATGCTAAGCGTCAAGCCCTGTATATAGGTGATAGTTTGTATATAGGTATATTTTATATTTTATTTTATTCTTTTATATTATTGCTACATCTGTCTACATTAGCTAAGTACTTTCTTTCAGAATGTTTGGAGCAGCTGACAGATGAATTTCCTTCGGGATTAATAAAGTATCTATCTATCTATCTATCTATCTATCTATCTATCTATCTATCTATCTATCTATCTATCTATCTATCTATCTATCTATCTATCTATCGATCTATCTCTCTATACAAGTCACCCACTGAATTACAATTACAAATATGTTTGAGAATAGCTTGAGTTTGTTCAACTACCATTATTATTAGTATCAATGCTTATTTTGAAAAGTATTAGCATTATTGACTGTTGGGAATCAGGTGACAGTTATAACAAACCCTAAAATAATAGATAAATGTAAATCAATAGAAAAAGACGGCCACCGCACACTGATAAGACTCTGCTGATATACTTTTATTATGAACAACGCGTTTTGCTTTCAGCGTCGTCAGGTTCGCCTCTGGCGTTGCTGGGTGTGTTCATATACCTTCGGTCACATGACCCAAACCATCAACAGATGGCAACAAAGTTTTTAAAAAACACTCGTGATTATCATATGATGTATATGTACAATATAGCAACACTCAAATAAATCAAAAAGGGAAGCATCACATACAATAGAATACAATATAATAGAAAGCCAAGTTATGAGTGGCGCAACGTAATCACAATCACCCAGTGGGTACAATGTATCACACCACAACAATAAATGTAAGAATCAAGTTCAAAGAAAACAGCTCAAGTCCTGTGAGTCATTCATACCATACGGCTCGACAGTGGAGAGTTCGTTTATCCAAAAAGCCTCTCTTCTCAGTAGTTGTTTTATAATGTTACCTCCTCTTGGGTTAGGTTTTATTTTTTCAATGCCAATGAACCTGAGGGAGGCAGCAGAGCCGTGATTTTTATCTTGGTAGTGTTTGGCGATGGCGTAATCCAGGTTATTTCTGATGGCCGCTTTATGTTCTGCTATGCGCAATTTTAAGTTACGTTTCGTTTGGCCAACATACATAAGACCACAGGGGCAGATCAACACATAAACAACATGGGTGGAAAGGCAATTAATAAATTCTTTAATTTTGTATTTCTTTCCTGAGTGGGGATGATTAAATGATTTAGTATCACATGTGTTGGCACAATGCGCACATTTGCCACATCTATAGTTGCCATAAACTTGCTGGGACAGCCAATTAGTTTGTGTGGGTTTCATTTCATTTCATTTCTTTATTTATTGAATTGGGACAGTGCACATTCATCAACACTGACGCATTAAGTACCAGTGTAAATGTGCCGGACTTAGCACAACTGCTAAATTTCAGCCGCAGTCCCAAGGCAGGTTTCTAAAAAACACAACACAGAATTTTAAAACCTTGTGATGACAAGTCATACAATGGACAATTACAAGACAGAGCACAGACTGACAATATCAAGGCAAAACAGACGCAGACAAACAAAATAAGAACAGACAAATTTGACCCACAGTTAAAGAACAATATACCATACATGCCCGGGAACAGACATCAGTTTTAAACAGTATTTAAACTATATGAGTGCATGTCTGATTTGTTTTTAACCAATGTTTGAGATGTTTTTTAAAGACTAAATAGTTGTCACAGTTTCTGATGTACATAGAACTGACCACCATGTCCCTTATGTTTCTACCTCTCTTGTAGCAAAAGCGTGGTCTCAAATTACCCTCTTGTGCTTTGGAGAGCATGTAATGCTGCGCTGCTGAACCAGACTGGGTTCAGTGGAAAGAAGCTCTCCTCCGCCTGTGAAACAAAAAGAAAAATCCACTGACAATATGTCTTATCACATACACAAAGTATACATTAAGGACCAATTAAGACATCCTAAAGTATTTGAAAAAAACAAACCTGCTGCTGAGCCATCCTGGGCTGTGCGGTTCACCAGGCTGGCTCGTCTGGAATGAAAAGTTGTATTACATTGCATTAATCAAATTGTAAACCACTTGAGAGAAAAAAAAAATCAAATTTTCACAAAGTCTCATATACACATTACTGTAGCCATGTTTCCATCCAAAGTGATTCGAATTACTGGGAAATGCGCATTAAAAGAAATTTGAATCATGTGTTTCCATCTACGGATTTGCCCCCCCCCCCCCCCCCGGACGGACTGACGGATTTGAACACATTAGCACGATTTGGCGCATATGTTTATTACCTTCATGATGCGACCTGTCCGTGTGTGTGTGAGAGAGAGGGAGAGAGAGAGAGAGAGAGAGAGAGAGAGTCGCGGCTGTCACATACTTTATTAATGATAAACGCTGGATGCACTGGTTGATAAGTTTCGTTTTTACTGAGGAGGAACTATGAAGAAGTGCAGTAACATCATTATGAAGGTGTGTGGGGGCTTTTATTTTGCCGTGGCGGTGCGCCACAATTAATTACATGTAGTGAAACCCTGATGTTGTCTTGTGAGTGAACTGCAAACACGGGAGCAGATGGGGGGAAAGTGCGCTACGTCACACTTAATTCGAATCATCAACCAAAACCCGGCCCTAGCGAGAGTATTTCAGTTTGTGCGAATCAGGGGATTCGAATCACGGCGTTTCCATCATCATTTTCCAATGCGATACATCTCGATGCGCATCTAAACAGCTGATGGAAACGCACCTACTGTAACAATTACCTTGTGGCCATGACTGACTTGCTGCCACTGAAAGGGGTCAGGTGACCGTGGAGCAGGGACCTTTCCCGTCACAACCAGCTTGGGAGTGAAGTTCCTAACTGGCGGTGAAGGCCTGGGAGAGACCGGGGTTGCTGGTGGTGGTGTCTACAGCTGCTGCATGGCGGCGGACCACAGCAAACGGACGAGGATCCACATCCCCTCGTCATCGCTCAGATGGATCTGCAGAAATTACATAACCAAATTAATTTACAGATACAAAGTTTTAGCCACAAAAAGCAGCTGCAGCTTCACACAAGGACATTCTCAGCTGAGGATTACTTACTGCCCCACAGCTGCGGCCGGTTAAGGGAAGTAATCCTCAGCTGAGAAGTACGTCACATCTAAAAAATAAAAAACAGCCATTATAATCTCCATAGATGTAATGGTGACTTTTTATTCATTGCTACACCTCAATGCATATTGAGGTACATTTTTATTCAAACGGCTTGCAGAGAACATATAACAAAATGTAACTCCATTTAATCTAAGAACTTTTTTACGTACCTATACTTGCAGACACGCGGTGGTATGCCTGGCGAAGGAGGTCCTGGTAAGACACCTCACAGTCCAGGCGGGGAGGGAAGTCAACAACAAAAACCTGCAGAAAACAAAAAGTCATATACAGGTTACAATACATACATTATTATTTGAAAGCTCATATAATCTAATTAGACCAGCTAATGTACTACTCCTACTACTATTAAGAATGAAGAAGCAATCAAGACATGAAAAAAGCTTACGTTGGGCCAGCAGCTGCGAATGCTGAGCAGGAGCTTGGTGTAGCTTCGTCGATGGTCCTGCTGGCTTTGAGGTTGTTGCTGGGCGCCAGAAGACACACGGCGTCAGGGATCCGAGGAAGCACAGCATTCAGCACGTCGGTCCGCAGTGCAGAGGCAGCAGCCCCTGCGGTCGACATGAAGCCAAAGGCAAAGGGTTTCTCTGGCATCCGGACCACACCATCTACAATGGCACGTAGATGGGAGTCTCCGATAATCAGAACAAACTGCAACAACAAACATAATTTCTTTAGCATGAAAGTCCTCACCAACATCAACCGTTTTCTTCATAAAGGAGACTCTGGTGGCTTGACAGTTTGTGTTTGTGCCCGGTGAAGGGTGAAACTGGCCATGCCTGCACTCTGTGGCGGTAACCAGTACCGCGGCCTGTTTAGAAATAAACAAAACAAATACAGGAAAAAAAAAAAAAAAAAAAAAAACGAATGAAGGAAAATAGCAAATACCTAAAATAAATGTACATTTTCTTTAAGTAAAAAAAAACCCAGCAGTTTAAAAGCTGTAAACAAACAGAATATGAATTGTTATTTAATACTTATACTTAATACTATAAAACAGCTGCATACTCACATGCACAGAAGTTGGCACGCACATCATCCAATCTCCAGAACCGTGCACCTGGGGATGGGGAGCAGGGGGGTTGGGTCTCTATGGTCCTGGACCCCTCTCTGGACACACTGGCTGGGGGGGGACTCCGTCAGCTGCTCCTGGGCGGGCTTCCTCCACCGCACTGTATGTTGTAAATCTCTGGGCAGGGCTATGGGCTGGCGTTGCTAACGGGAGGAGTGCAGAGAGTCTTCTACTACTGCAATTAAAGTACTTAGGGGCTATTTGTAGATCATACAACGCCACTTTAAAAAAAAATTATACTATCCCTTTAAGACCATTTATCAAAAGTGGATACCTATTTCATGGCCCTACCGGCAAAATCTCACAATAATACCTCAATAACAAGCCCATGTTATTTATTGCAGTATAATAAGGTAACATGATATCAAAATCTCACTATGATAGCACCATAGCTCCACAGTACAATATGTATTCCACTATCGATAAGTCAACAATAATAACATGGTAAAAAATGATATCATATCTGCCCTCTCCCTCCCTAACGGGAGGAGTGCAGAGAGTCTTCTACTGCAATTAAAGTACTTAGGGGCTATTTGTAGATCATACAACGCCACTTTAAAAAAAAATTATACTATCCTTAGACCATTATCAAAGTGGATACCTATTTCATGGCCCTACCGGCAAAATCTCACAATAATACCTCAATAACAAGCCCATGTTATTTATTGCAGTATAATAAGGTAACATGATATCAAAATCTCACTATGATAGCACCATAGCTCCACAGTACAATATGTATTCCACTATAGATAAGTCAACAATAATAACATTTTGGTAAGAAATGATATCATATCTGCCCTCTCCCTCCCTCCCTCCCTCCCTCCCTGGGCTCACCTCAACACACACTGCTCCCTGCTGCTTCAAAAATACCGGTGTTATGGCCCAACTGGTGTCTGATTTAACTGGTTACAGTACCGAACAACAGCTGTGCTGCACTTCCGTCCGCAGATTTGTCACAAATTCACAAATCAAGCCGCAGTTCACATGTTACTGCAGCCAATATGCTTCTGTGAGTGAACCTGTTCCTCCAATCTACAGACAGTCAGCGCCACACTTCTCTCACTCTGCACAACACTGCACACTATGACAAAGCCTGTCATGTTAAAGTTACGAACTAATGGAAAACACTCTGAAAATACGCTAAACAATACCGGTCATCGTCCTCGCCGCGCCGCGGTCGGTCCCGACCCCCGTTACCGTGTCGCTGCCGCCGCGGGCGGTCCTGCTGCCGTGCCCGGTGGCGGACGGTCCCGCCGGGTTACCATCGCCGCCGCCGCCGCCGGTCCTGCTGCTATCGGACCGCCGTCATCGTTGCCGTTCTTCCCCCCGGTGCAAAGCTCCGGGGTGGAGGGGGGGGGAGCTGGTCACCGTGCAGCCCAGCTAAGGGCTCTGGTTTGTGGGTGAGAGGAGCAGGGAGGCTGGAGCTCAGAATGTGGAGCTCAGCGGAGCTGCGGTACCAGGACGGTGTTCCCACACAGGAAAGTTACAGGTACATTTCGTCACTGAAAGCTATCAATTGTTGTACATTTTCCCACCGTTGAAGCTAAGCTAAGATACTATCAAGACCAACTGTACATATTTTAATGTGTTTCAGGTGATCTTAGCCAAAACACGACAGAGTAACTTCAAACTTAATCTCACTATTGTGTACAACTGATGTGTTATAGCTAATACTCTCAAACTAGCAAGTTGAAAAGACAAATTCTTACCTCTGATGGATGAAAAGGGGGAGAGCAGATTAGCGCAGGGGGGTATACCGGTTTATACGAGCCAGAGCGAGCTTTTGATGTGCCGCCACAGCTGTCACATAAAACGTGGCGACAGCCTTTGATCTCGCCGAGGCTGTGCAGGGTCTGCTAACTAGCTGCTATCATGCATGAAAAAGAAAATAAACAAGATGGTTCGACATTATATAGCCTAACATTAACTTCAGCTACTTTCACCTCTAGAAGAAGCCCAAGCTTAATTATTTTTAGGTACACACACTACAATTGCATTTACAGACAGATGCTAATAATAACAGATCGTTTTTTTTCTCATGTAATACCAACTAGCTGCTCGCTAGCTAACGTTAGCTACTCCCCTCTAGTAGTTCCAGCTGCAACACTCTTTTCGAAATTATACATTTTTACATCAGTTCTTGGTCACGCCAGCTGCACTTCGGAAAAGCTCGGTCGCGCTATCTTCACTTTAAAATCGAGTGCCTGTCTACATCGTCTCGTACGGTAAAGCGTGTGAGGGGCTTCATGGTGCATTCAAGGACACCCTGTAAACCCAGGAATCCATATCGAAGCAACTGCCCAAACTGAGCTAGCCTAAGGCTAAACAGCTAGGGCTAACAAGCTAAACGGCAGCTTCAGCACCCACCCACCCAGCTACAGAGCACCGCTGATGAATCCGAAGCCCGACTCTCACCCTGCTGCTAACACCGTGCTCGAGCGCTAGTGAACGAAGGTAATTCCCTTAAAGCCACAGCACCACTTGAAATAACGATCAAATATGAGATTATAGGTATATATTTTTATTTAATAAAAGTATACAAGTCCGCAAAACTCCAACGTCACCAACCATAACGTCAAAGTAACTTCATTAACGTAAATGACTTGTAGTGTAATTTTAAGAAACTTGAACATGTTATAACCTATGGTTATAAGCTTTATAGTCTATGGTTATAAGTTAACCCTAACCCTTGATATTAAAAGCAGTGGTGAACAGTAATAAAAATAATATTGTCTTCAAGCGCTGCATATTTGAGGTAATTGCACTCAACAAGATTAACGTAATTTTCATTTTATGCTGTTGTAATTTTAACCTACTTCAGTACACTAACGTTAGCCTATATTTCAGAGGGAAATATCTGAACTTTTTTTTCTTTTTACCTCTGTAATCTTAAAATAACAGGTAGTTTAAAAAAAAAAAGATTAAGTGAACATATAGGCTAAGTTCTGGTAAAATATTCATAACTTACTTCCTTAGATAAACAACCAATTTCAAAATGGTTTTGGATGAGATGTAAAGGCTGTGCATAGTTTATTTGAACTTTTAGTGCACCTTAACTTCTTTGAGATAAGAGGGATGTCACATAATAATAATAACAAGAAAAACATCAATAATAAATTATATTTGTATAGGTAACTAAAGAGAGATTTTGAATGCTGAGCATTTTAGTGGAGTGCTTTCACAGTGTGGTATTATTAGGCTACTTACTTAGTAAGGCATTTCAAAACACAATTGGTTACAAGAAGTTTGTCTGTCTTTTTTAGAATGCATTCAACAAAGAAAATGGGCCCTCCCAGCCACCTTGACCAGGCCACCCAGGCCCACTGCCCAACCACAGATGGACGCCCAGCCCAAACCCCTGGCACGCCATACCCCACCCAAGCTCCCGGCTGCCCCGTCACAGCCCCTGGCCCAGACGTCGGCTCCCTTGAAGCCAAACGATGTAAGCTGTCTCCTACTTTACACTTCACACAGTTCAGTTATTAGATCGTCTTGCTTCAAAGGATAGATAAATGTATTATTAAGTAATTTCTTCTATTAAGTTGTTGCTATGTACTTTCCGCTTTTAATAGATGTAACATATTGCCATAAACATGAGCCAACTTTAATGAGTAACTTTTTCTTATTTCATTCTCTTTCTCCTCACACAGGTACAGTTTGGATAATTGGGGACAGCTATGTCCGACATGCTGCCCAGAGAGCTGCAGAAACCATGGGGACTGACCTCAGCGTGCCCGGTGTCCGCGTCTGCTGGTTCGGCTGGGGTGGACTGCGGTGGAAAGGCCTCCTTCCCTTCCTTTCCCACTCCCTGCGAGGAAGAACAGCACCTGACATCCTCATCATCCACTGTGGCGGCAACGACATGGGGGGTGTGAGGAGTGTTGAGCTTGTTAACATGATGAAGGAAGATGTTCACCATCTTTGCCATCAACACCTGGCACCTTCATCATGTATTCAGCTTTGACACCCAGGTGTCGGTGGAGGGCTTCTGTGGCTAACCCAGGGAAACTTGACAAATCCAGGAGATTTGTCAACAGTGTTATGGCTACATTTGTGCAGGGTTTCAATGGTGCCATGATTGAGCACCCTCTCATTAAGCATGACAGTCCTGGGGCCTCATTTATCAAAGAGGGTGTAAAACTGCTACTAAATTTTTGCGTACGGCGAAAAGACGAAAATGGCGTACACCCAAAATATTTACACCTTTTTCAGATCAATCAAACTGTGCGTACGCACAACTCTCCGCAATTTCCCTTTGATAAATCACACCGGACCCAAGAATGGTGCACATGTGAACACACCTCTTACTCCACCTCCAGAACGCCATATATGGTCAGCATGTGCATATTAATTAGCCATGTGCGCTCTGTGGAGCGGCTACAAAGTGACAACAAAGTGACAACGAAGACAACGGGCGGAGGGTGGGGGAAAGAAGCGGAACTACATACACGGCGATATCGGGCAATAAATCAGTCAGAAAAATGATCTTGCATTTTAATAAGCTACAGTAAAAACAAAAACCTCCCAAATCTCAACAAACGGGAACAGAAAGAAGAATAATCTTATGTAATCCCTTTATCCCAGAAAATCTTTTTTTTTTTTTTTTTTTTTTACACCTACTCCTAAAGCAGGATTTCCACGATAGTTACCACATTGCACGCCTTTCCACTACACAGTTACAGCTCTACTGGACTCGGTTTAGGTCATTTTCCATTACAGCTGAGTCCTTCACAGTTCGCTCACTCTTTATTCTCTCCTCTCGTCAGCTCCAAACTCACGTGCACCTTGTTAACTCAGGTGACAGAATAATAACAGTCTCAGTAGCTACAGATCAGTGTGCGCTGCTGCCGATGTGTTTTTAAACTTGGCGGGTTTGATCCTTGTCGGACTTCACACTATAGTGTGTAAAAGCAAAAAAGCAAAATCCTCAATCCGCTCTGTTTATCAATTAACATATAGCCTAGTGTTATTATAGAGCGGGTTGGATTGCCAGCATCAACGGTCCACCACTACCACAATTACTTCAAAAAAATCCTACTGTGCTCTTCTAAATGTACTCCGCGCTCCTCCTCTCACACTGCAGTTCTCTGACTCAGCAACGGTGTCGCCAGTTCCTCCTGTTCCTCAAAAAAGGTGTAGATCACGGTACGCCAGGGTCAAAATGGGTGTAAATGTCCGCACTTTTTCCCGTCAGGTTTTGGTTTGATAAATCCCAAATTTGGCGGAGAAAAGTGCGTACGCACAAAACGGGGGAAAAAGGGTGTAAAAAAAGGTGTATCCACAATGATAAATGAGGCCCCAGGGCTATATTTAAAGTTCATTTGAGTTCATTTGACACCTAGGGGAAATTAAATTTTTTTAAGTACTTTGGCCACTAGCCTTAAAGACCACCTCCAAAGGCAGTGAGCTTGTAACACTGCTTTTGAATGTGGCCTGTATGACTAAACTTTTTGGCCTAAATATATCCCTCTGAGTGTCATGTCTAATGTTGAGATTATTTCGTTGTCACTTGGTAGAATTAATGGAAACCAAAATGTGGCCATAACACTGTTTCTACTTCAGTTCCTCCTCATCCCTGTCCCCCTTTTCCCCAGTCCACCTCACCACCTCATGGACTCTGCTGCTCTCTGGGCAGCACGTTGGACAGTTTTTTGTTTTTATATTCGTTTTGTTTGATTTTATTTTGTCTGCTGCTGTGAGGACTGTAAGATGGGGCGGCCACTCTACTCTACCCACTGCACCACTCGCCACCCCACAAATTGTTTCTTTTATTTTACAGTTTTTCACGCACGATTTGACAACAGAGTTCAGTTTTGAGAACTAGTAGGAAGGTTAAGCCCAAAAAATAGGCCTTTGACTTCAAGTCATGATGCAAAGGTCCCCTTTGGCATGGAAGTACCTTAGGGTCATACAAATAAATCTATCCTAAGACACAAGTGAGATCACACTTTGTATCCGAAATAAACACGTTTTTAAAATGCCTTTTTTTAATTGAGAAAACGCATGTTAAAAGCACATTCCATTTAGAATGTCCATATAAACTCAGGCAGATCCCCTGATGCCTTCAGCTCCTGGATGAGATCTACAGCTTCTGAGACAACAAGCAGCTGCTTGTGTGACAGGATATTGGGTTTTATTAATGTAAAAACATTAATAAAACTATACTGATACTGATTTGTTAAAAATCAGACGGAGTGCAACAAATATAGCCTACAAGTAGTTAAATAATAAGATGTAATTCATATCACAGTGGTGTCAGGAAAGACCAATTAGCCAAATATTGTGTTGGTCAAAATATAGGCCTACCTATAACTAGTTACTGCTTGTGTATGTTGATTTTAAAAAGTTGAACTTACATGTATGACCCATTCTGGGTCATATTAGAAGTCAACTTAAAGTCAAAGGAAAAATGTTTTTACTGTTCTCAAATGTAAAAATGGGTCACATAGGACCCTCTACATTATTGAAGGCTTATATAACCTGCTACTGAAAACATTTTACATTGTGCTCCTAAGGTAAACTAACAAATGTTAGTGTAGAGCGCCCTTAATAAGCAATGTTCAGCTTTTATGTACATATAGGGAAGTTTAGGTTTGCAGCTCTCACATAAAGCATATGATTAGGACTGACTTATTTCACCTGCACAGTATAGCTGGCTAAGATCCTCTCTTAGAGTAATGCTGAGAAACTGGTAAGCTTCATTATTTTGGTAGATTTTTACTTTTGTGAATGCTTGTTAATGCTCATCTTATCAATCTCATGATGTTACAGTATCTTTATTTCTTACGTCAAATTAGCCATAATGGAATGTCATGACTGGACTTTAGGCTTCCTATGTCAGTCCACCCTACAGATTGAAAGGCATTAGATCCCTGTTCATCATTCAAATTGAGAAACAATCCTGAAATATTGCAATCATGTCACAAATAAGCTGTAGCTGGATGTTATATCCAGGAGCTGAAAACAGTGTAGTTTATATGGACATTCTAAATGGAATGTGCTTTTAGCATGCGTTTTCTCAAGTAAAAAAAGGCTTTTTAAAAACGTGTTTATTTCAGATACAAAAGTGTGATCTCACTTGTGTCTTAGGATAGATTTATTTGTATGACCCTAAGGTACTTCCATGCCAAAGGGGAGCTTTGCATCATGACTTGAAGTCAAAAGTCGCTTAACCTCCCTACTAAACAGATTAAACTGTTTTGAGGTGAAAGTTTGGTTTTGCAAGAAGAGTCTGAAGTTTTGTGAATGTCGCTTGAAAATTGGGGTTTATGTTCACAGTTTAGAGAAAAGGTGAGCAGCCTTCAAGAAATGTGTCTTAGCAATCGAGAAAAACTGTAATATTATTTAAGAATCTAGTCTTATTTTTTAAGATTACATGCACTATTTTATATTATTTATTTGTTTTTGCATATTTTCACTTTACTTAATTATAAGTTTAATTTTTTTTTTCAAAAAGTCTTACATATTAAAGAATCTTTGTTTTGTCTGTGAAATTTATTTTTCTAACCAACTTAATTACTTATTTTTTTTACATGTCAAATAAATTATCTTCCAAAAGCAACGCCCTTTGTCTTCTATTCATATTTAAAATGTCCTAGCTTTACTGTTGGTTGAACACTAATTAAGTATGTATTATATTATTATATCTACAATTAGTATCTATTTGAATGAGCTAACTCTACACATGATTTACTGGTTTTGGTTATTTCTTAATAGATGTAAGATTTATGTAATATCTCTACTTTTAAGAAAGTCCAAAAAACAACATTTTCTGAGCATCTCTTACAACAGCTGTCAGGAAGACCAAGGCGGCAGATACTGAGTTCATGCTCAATACAGATTTTATTGAAAGAACAGGTGAGGATTGGGGTTGGAGAGCAGTGGAGGGAGACAGAGGGCGCTCAAACACACTGGAGGGCAGGCGATGCCATGGTTATCACGGTGAGGTCCAGAGTCGGTTGGAAGAGAACGTTCGAGCTGATCCTGAGCATCTTCCTACTGACAGGGCAGGGATATGGGAGCAAAGGGAGACAGACTGAAAACAAGAGGCACGAAACAATGAAAGCAAGAAACATGTAGGAGGTAAAAACAATGGAATGGGCTTTATGCAGATTCCTGAACTTAAGCCAGCTCCTTTATTTGTGTCTTACATTAGTTAGTTTAGTTTTTTTTATTTGCACATTATATAACCTGCATAAACAATGAAAATAGTAAAATTAAACATTGTGCAGGAGAGGTAGAAGCCAAAAAAGGCTTATAAAAATACCTCCCCTATGTAAAAAACAACAACAACATTATTACATTATTTGACAAACTGATTAATCCTGAATTAATTAGGTGTCTGACCTCAGTAGTCACAATGGTTAGATACACCTGGAATAATCATTTTGTCCAATAATGTAAGACCAGAAATGAAGGAGTTGGCTTAAGTTTTGGAAGTAGTGGAGCTGTGCATTGTAAAGCATGGTGAACTGATGAGTAAGTGTTCAGCTGGTGTAATGGAGCAGAGGAGTGATGAGCAGATGAGCCTACGGTGTGTGCCCTGCAGCAGCAGTCTGCGCTTGGAAAATGCCCCTATAGGGAAGAGGGAGAAACACACAGAGAGGGTTGGAGTCACTAGGATTATACAGACAGTGAAGTAACCGTAATGTTGCAAGATGAAGAAGAAACGAAGAAACAAAGCCAAATAAGAAGCTCACACCACATTACTTCTACTACATAAGTCCCACAAACATCACAATATGAACTCCATCAGCCACAATGATAACAGAAAATCAAACCAAAAAAATACTTAATTTATATTATTTCAATCAGGACAGACTAATAAGGAAAAGAGAGTCAGACTGAAAAGTGAAATTGCATTTATTGTGCATACAAATAGGCTTTGGCGCTTAGACGCCGGGGAGTAGATCATCGTGGAGTACTGATCTATGGGTGATAGCTTGCATCTGACGATGATGATCCCCCCCGGGCCTAGACACTGGTGGTGGTAGACTCCTGGTCGAAGATCCCGATGAAGATGGTCGGCATCAGATGGAGGTGGAGAAGGGGTGGAGGTGGGCTGAGAGTTTTGCTGGATAACAGCAGAGAAAGGGAACACTTCTAAATTTGACGCTAGAGACTGATCGGTAGGAGAGAGAGGAGATGACAGCCTGTGATTGGATGAATTAGGTGAAGAGGGCAGAGCGAGAAGATAGAGGGTGAGCTCGGGAGAGGCTGTGTTTAAGAGATAGTCTTCCTGTCTGAACTTTCGCTTAGCTCCATATATATAAATTAGGAATATATATTTATTCAATAATTTTTTTGTTAAATTAAATTTTCTCTCTAAATAAATGTAACAGATTATCAACTATCGAAAATCATGAAATAACAAACCTATGTATGAACTTAATTTTTATATATATATTTTTTTATTTTTATGATAAGGTGCTTTTTTTGGGTTCTTATGAGATTTTTTTTTTTTAAGTAACATTTTGAACTTTTATTTCAAACTATGTTGAACTTAATCACAACTCCAGAAACTATCTACAAAAACATTGACAAGGGAGGTTGCATATTTATTTTAAATGTGTTACAGTATTCCAAAGCTCAATATCATCTTTTGCCCCGTTCATGCAGGCTCTAAGAAATAAAGAAAACTCTGGTATACTGACACAGACAGGCTTGTGACTACTTATTTAAAGACTTAAATAGTGGTTTTCAACTGATTTCCAGCAAAAGTCCACACTCTGCTTGGAGACATCAAAATTTGAAGTAAAATAAGCTGTTTGGTGAATTTTCAACTGATTTCAAGCAAAAGTCCACACTCTGTACAGCCTGTGTCAGCTTTGGTCGTTTTGGACAGATCTGGCCGTGGGAGGCCCAATTTGGCAAACGGAGCGTGGGGAGCTTGGAGACATCACAATTTGAAGTGAAATAAGCTGTTTGGTGAATTTTCAACTGATTTCCAGCAAAAGTCCACACTCTGCTTGGAGACATGACAATTTGAAGTAAAATAAGCTGTTTGGTGTATTTTCAACTGATTTCAAGCAAAAGTCCACACTCTGTACAGCCTGTGTCAGCTTTGGTCGTTTTGGACAGATCTGGCCGTGGGAGGCCCAATTTGGCAAACGGAGCGTGGGGAGCTTGGAGACATCACAATTTGAAGTGAAATAAGCTGTTTGGTGAATTTTCAACTGATTTCCAGCAAAAGTCCACACTCTGCTTGGAGACATGACAATTTGAAGTGAAATAAGCTGTTTGGTGAATTTTCAACTGATTTCCAGCAAAAGTCCACACTCTGCTTGGAGACATGACAATTTGAAGTAAAAAAAGCTGTTTGGTGAATTTTCAACTGATTTCCAGCAAAAGTCCACACTGCTTGGAGACATCACAATTTGAAGTAAAATAAGCTGTTTGGTGAATTTTCAACTGATTTCCAGCAAAAGTCCACACTCTGCTTGGAGAAATCACAATTTGAAGTAAAATAAGCTGTTTGGTGTATTTTCAACTGATTTCCAGCAAAAGTCCACACTCTGTACAGCCTGTGTCAGCGTTGGTCGTTTTGGACAGATCTGGCCATGGGAGGCCTAATTTGGCAAACACAGCGTGGGGAGGTTGGAGACATCACAATTTGAAGTGAAATAAGCTGTTTGGTGAATTTTCAACTGATTTCCAGCAAAAGTCCACACTCTGCTTGGAGACATGACAATTTGAAGTGAAATAAGCTGTTTGGTGAATTTTCAAGCAAAAGTCCACACTCTGCTTGGAGACATCACAATTTGAAGTGAAATAAGCTGTTTGGTGAATTTTCAACTGATTTCCAGCAAAAGTCCACACTCTGTACAGCCTGTGTCAGCTTTGGTCGTTTTGGACAGATCTGGCCGTGGGAGGCCCAATTTGGCAAACGGAGCGTGGGGAGCTTGGAGACATCACAATTTGAAGTGAAATAAGCTGTTTGGTGAATTTTCAACTGATTTCCAGCAAAAGTCCACACTGCTTGGAGACATCACAATTTGAAGTAAAATAAGCTGTTTGGTGAATTTTCAACTGATTTCCAGCAAAAGTCCTCACTCTGCTTGGAGACATCACAATTTGAATTAAAATAAGCTGTTTGGTGTATCTTCAACTGATTTCCAGCAAAAGTCCACACTCTGCTTGGAGACATGACAATTTGAAGTAAAATAAGCTGTTTGGTGTATTTTCAACTGATTTCAAGCAAAAGTCCACACTCTGTACAGCCTGTGTCAGCTTTGGTCGTTTTGGACAGATCTGGCCGTGGGAGGCCCAATTTGGCAAACGGAGCGTGGGGAGCTTGGAGACATCACAATTTGAAGTGAAATAAGCTGTTTGGTGAATTTTCAACTGATTTCCAGCAAAAGTCCACACTCTGCTTGGAGACATGACAATTTGAAGTGAAATAAGCTGTTTGGTGAATTTTCAACTGATTTCCAGCAAAAGTCCACACTCTGCTTGGAGACATGACAATTTGAAGTAAATAAAGCTGTTTGGTGAATTTTCAACTGATTTCCAGCAAAAGTCCACACTGCTTGGAGACATCACAATTTGAAGTAAAATAAGCTGTTTGGTGAATTTTCAACTGATTTCCAGCAAAAGTCCACACTCTGCTTGGAGAAATCACAATTTGAAGTAAAATAAGCTGTTTGGTGTATTTTCAACTGATTTCCAGCAAAAGTCCACACTCTGTACAGCCTGTGTCAGCGTTGGTCGTTTTGGACAGATCTGGCCATGGGAGGCCTAATTTGGCAAACACAGCGTGGGGAGGTTGGAGACATCACAATTTGAAGTGAAATAAGCTGTTTGGTGTATTTTCAACTGATTTCCAGCAAAAGTCCACACTCTGCTTGGAGACATGACAATTTGAAGTGAAATAAGCTGTTTGGTGAATTTTCAAGCAAAAGTCCACACTCTGCTTGGAGACATCACAATTTGAAGTGAAATAAGCTGTTTGGTGAATTTTCAACTGATTTCCAGCAAAAGTCCACACTCTGTACAGCCTGTGTCAGCTTTGGTCGTTTTGGACAGATCTGGCCGTGGGAGGCCCAATTTGGCAAACGGAGCGTGGGGAGCTTGGAGACATCACAATTTGAAGTGAAATAAGCTGTTTGGTGAATTTTCAACTGATTTCCAGCAAAAGTCCACACTGCTTGGAGACATCACAATTTGAAGTAAAATAAGCTGTTTGGTGAATTTTCAACTGATTTCCAGCAAAAGTCCTCACTCTGCTTGGAGACATCACAATTTGAATTAAAATAAGCTGTTTGGTGTATCTTCAACTGATTTCCAGCAAAAGTCCACACTATGCTTGGAGACATGACAATTTGAAGTGAAATAAGCTGTTTGGTGAATTTTCAAGCAAAAGTCCACACTCTGCTTGGAGACATCACAATTTGAAGTGAAATAAGCTGTTTGGTGAATTTTCAACTGATTTCCAGCAAAAGTCCACACTCTGCTTGGAGACATGACAATTTGAAGTAAAATAAGCTGTTTGGTGTATTTTCAACTGATTTCAAGAAAAAGTCCACACTCTGTACAGCCTGTGTCAGCTTTGGTCGTTTTGGACAGATCTGGCCGTGGGAGGCCCAATTTGGCAAACGGAGCGTGGGGAGCTTGGAGACATCACAATTTGAAGTGAAATAAGCTGTTTGGTGAATTTTCAACTGATTTCCAGCAAAAGTCCACACTGCTTGGAGACATCACAATTTGAAGTAAAATAAGCTGTTTGGTGAATTTTCAACTGATTTCCAGCAAAAGTCCTCACTCTGCTTGGAGACATCACAATTTGAATTAAAATAAGCTGTTTGGTGTATCTTCAACTGATTTCCAGCAAAAGTCCACACTATGCTTGGAGACATGACAATTTGAAGTGAAATAAGCTGTTTGGTGAATTTTCAAGCAAAAGTCCACACTCTGCTTGGAGACATCACAATTTGAAGTGAAATAAGCTGTTTGGTGAATTTTCAACTGATTTCCAGCAAAAGTCCACACTCTGCTTGGAGACATGACAATTTGAAGTAAAATAAGCTGTTTGGTGTATTTTCAACTGATTTCAAGAAAAAGTCCACACTCTGTACAGCCTGTGTCAGCTTTGGTCGTTTTGGACAGATCTGGCCGTGGGAGGCCCAATTTGGCAAACGGAGCGTGGGGAGCTTGGAGACATCACAATTTGAAGTGAAATAAGCTGTTTGGTGAATTTTCAACTGATTTCCAGCAAAAGTCCACACTCTGCTTGGAGACATGACAATTTGAAGTATAAAAAGCTGTTTGGTGAATTTTCAACTGATTTCCAGCAAAAGTCCACACTGCTTGGAGACATCACAATTTGAAGTAAAATAAGCTGTTTGGTGAATTTTCAACTGATTTCCAGCAAAAGTCCACACTCTGCTTGGATAAATCACAATTTGAAGTAAAATAAGCTGTTTGGTGTATTTTCAACTGATTTCCAGCAAAAGTCCACACTCTGCTTGGAGACATGACAATTTGAAGTGAAATAAGCTGTTTGGTGAATTTTCAAGCAAAAGTCCACACTCTGCTTGGAGACATCACAATTTGAAGTGAAATAAGCTGTTTGGTGAATTTTCAACTGATTTCCAGCAAAAGTCCACACTCTGTACAGCCTGTGTCAGCTTTGGTCGTTTTGGACAGATCTGGCCGTGGGAGGCCCAATTTGGCAAACGGAGCGTGGGGAGCTTGGAGACATGACAATTTGAAGTGAAATAAGCTGTTTGGTGAATTTTCAAGCAAAAGTCCACACTCTGCTTGGAGACATCACAATTTGAAGTGAAATAAGCTGTTTGGTGAATTTTCAACTGATTTCCAGCAAAAGTCCACACTCTGTACAGCCTGTGTCAGCTTTGGTCGTTTTGGACAGATCTGGCCGTGGGAGGCCCAATTTGGCAAATGGAGCGTGGGGAGCTTGGAGACATGACAATTTGAAGTGAAATAAGCTGTTTGGTGAATTTTCAACTGATTTCCAGCAAAAGTCCACACTCTGCTTGGAGACATCACAATTTGAAGTAAAATAAGCTGTTTGGTGTATTTTCAACTGATTTCAAGCAAAAGTCCACACTCTGCTTGGAGACATGACAATTTGAAGTGAAATAAGCTGTTTGGTGAATTTTCAACTGATTTCAAGCAAAAGTCCACACTCTGTACAGCCTGTGTCAGCTTTGGTCGTTTTGGACAGATCTGGCCGTGGGAGGCCCAATTTGGCAAACGGAGCGTGGGGAGCTTGGAGACATGACAATTTGAAGTGAAATAAGCTGTTTGGTGAATTTTCAACTGATTTCCAGCAAAAGTCCACACTCTGCTTGGAGACATCACAATTTGAAGTAAAATAAGCTGTTTGGTGAATTTTCAACTGATTTCCAGCAAAAGTCCACACTCTGCTTGGAGAAATCACAATTTGAAGTAAAATAAGCTGTTTGGTGTATTTTCAACTGATTTCCAGCAAAAGTCCACACTCTGCTTGGAGACATGACAATTTGAAGTGAAATAAGCTGTTTGGTGAATTTTCAACTGATTTCCAGCAAAAGTCCACACTCTGCTAGGAGACATCACAATTTGAAGTAAAATAAGCTGTTTAGTGAAGACTCTATGTCTGCAGGACTCCCGCTGTGCAGCTACAGACCAAATGCCTTTCCTAGTCAGAGTATATGTGATCGATGAAAAGTGAAAATTTGACTAAGTGCTTTTGGCAAAAGCGTCCCCCAGAACATGTTTAGGAGCACATTTCAGGCCATTTGGAGTCGATTGAAGCACCTTATTTTTTGTCCCATATGTACAAGTGGAGTTGGCACTTTGACATTTTCAGCAACATGCTGAGCTGGCCCTTTGAGGAGTAAATCGGGAAGGAAAGGTTGTAGAGAATTTAATTGCTTTCAAATTAGGGTAAAATTTTTTTTTTGATTTTCTATGGGTTTTCCATGTTATCAGCTGATTATCTAAAAATATAACGTTGCGACTTCCGACTCATTTTGATGGAACAGGTCACATTTCTCCAAACACGGATATATCATCCAAAAACCACACAGGCCATTTTTGAAAAAAACGTCAACCCCGCGGGTTACATTTTGGCCAAAAACGAAAAATTTCTTCAAATTTCTCCAAACTCGGATATATCATCCAAAAACCACACAGGCCATTTCTAAAAAAAACGTCAACCCCGCGGGTTACATTTTGGCCAAAAACGAAAAATTTCTTCAAATTTCTCCAAACTCGGATATATCATCCAAAAACCACACAGGCCACTTTTGAAAAAAACGTCAACCCCGCGGGTTACATTTTGGCCAAAAATGAAAAATGTCTTCAAATTTCTTCAAACTCGGATATATCATCCAAAAACCACACAGGCCATTTTTGAAAAAAACGTCAACCATTTTGGCCAAAAATGAAATTTTTTTTCAAATTTCTCCAAACTCGGATATATCATCCAGAAACCACACAGGCCATTTTTGAAAAAAACGTCAACCATTTTGGCCAAAAATGAAATTTTTTTTCAAATTTCTCCAAACTCGGATATATCATCCAGAAACCACACAGGCCATTTTTGAAAAAAACGTCAACCATTTTGGCCAAAAATGAATTTTTTTTTCAAGTTTCTCCAAACTCGGATATATCATCCAGAAACCACACAGGCCATTTTTGAAAAAAACGTCAACCATTTTGGCCAAAAATGAATTTTTTTTTCAAATTTCTCCAAACTCGGATATATCATCCAGAAACCACACAGGCCATTTTTGAAAAAAACGTCAACCATTTTGGCCAAAAATGAATTTTTTTTTCAAATTTCTCCAAACTCGGATATATCATCCAAAACCACACAGGCCATTTTTGAAAAAAACCTCAACCCACGGGTTACATTTTGGCCAAAATTAAAAATTTCTTCAAATTTCTCCAAACTCGGATATATCATCCAAAAACCACACAGGCCATTTTTGAAAAAAACGTCAACCATTTTGGCCAAAAATGAAATTTTTTTTCAAATTTCTCCAAACTCGGATATATCATCCAGAAACCACACAGGCCATTTTTGAAAAAAACGTCAACCATTTTGGCCAAAAATGAATTTTTTTTTCAAATTTCTCCAAACTCGGATATATCATCCAGAAACCACACAGGCCATTTTTGAAAAAAACGTCAACCATTTTGGCCAAAAATGAATTTTTTTTTCAAATTTCTCCAAACTCGGATATATCATCCAAAAACCACACAGGCCATTTTTGAAAAAAACGTCAACCCCACGGGTTACATTTTGGCCAAAAATGAAACATTTCTTCAAATTTCTCCAAACTCGGATATATCATCCAAAAACCACACAGGCCATTTTTGAAAAAAACGTCAACCATTTTGGCCAAAAATGAATTTTTTTTTCAAATTTCTCCAAACTCGGATATATCATCCAGAAACCACACAGGCCATTTTTGAAAAAAACGTCAACCATTTTGGCCAAAAATGAATTTTTTTTTCAAATTTCTCCAAACTCGGATATATCATCCAGAAACCACACAGGCCATTTTTGAAAAAAACGTCAACCATTTTGGCCAAAAATGAATTTTTTTTTCAAATTTCTCCAAACTCGGATATATCATCCAAAAACCACACAGGCCATTTTTGAAAAAAACGTCAACCATTTTGGCCAAAAATGAAACATTTCTTCAAATTTCTCCAAACTCGGATATATCATCCAAAAACCACACAGGCCATTTTTGAAAAAAACGTCAACCATTTTGGCCAAAAATGAATTTTTTTTTCAAATTTCTCCAAACTCGGATATATCATCCAGAAACCACACAGGCCATTTTTGAAAAAAACGTCAACCATTTTGGCCAAAAATGAATTTTTTTTTCAAATTTCTCCAAACTCGGATATATCATCCAGAAACCACACAGGCCATTTTTGAAAAAAACGTCAACCCACGGGTTACATTTTGGCCAAAAATGAAAATTTTCTTCAAATTTCTCCAAACTCGGATATATCATCCAAAAACCACACAGGCCATTTTTGAAAAAAACGTCAACCATTTTGGCCAAAAATGAATTTTTTTTTCAAATTTCTCCAAACTCGGATATATCATCCAGAAACCACACAGGCCATTTTTGAAAAAAACGTCAACCATTTTGGCCAAAAATGAATTTTTTTTTCAAATTTCTCCAAACTCGGATATATCATCCAAAAACCACACAGGCCATTTTTGAAAAAAACGTCAACCCCGCGGGTTACATTTTGGCCAAAAATGAAATTTTTTTCAAATTTCTCCAAACTCGGATATATCATCCAGAAACCACACAGGCCATTTTTGAAAAAAACGTCAACCATTTTGGCCAAAAATGAATTTTTTTTCAAATTTCTCCAAACTCGGATATATCATCCAGAAACCACACAGGCCATTTTTGAAAAAAACGTCAACCCCGCGGGTTACATTTTGGCCAAAAATGAAAAATTTCTTCAAGTTTCTCCAAACTCGGATATATCATCCAAAAACCACACAGGCCATTTTTGAAAAAAACGTCAACCATTTTGGCCAAAAATGAAATTTTTTTTCAAATTTCTCCAAACTCGGATATATCATCCAGAAACCACACAGGCCATTTTTGAAAAAAACGTCAACCATTTTGGCCAAAAATGAAATTTTTTTTCAAATTTCTCCAAACTCGGATATATCATCCAGAAACCACACAGGCCATTTTTGAAAAAAACGTCAACCATTTTGGCCAAAAATGAATTTTTTTTCAAATTTCTCCAAACTCGGATATATCATCCAGAAACCACACAGGCCATTTTTGAAAAAAACGTCCACCCCGCGGGTTACATTTTGGCCAAAAATGAAAAATTTCTTCAAATTTCTCCAAACTCGGATATATCATCCAAAAACCACACAGGCCATTTTTGAAAAAAACGTCAACCCCGCGGGTTACATTTTGGCCAAAAATGAAACATTTCTTCAAGTTTCTCCAAACTCGGATATATCATCCAAAAACCACACAGGCCATTTTTGAAAAAAACGTCAACCATTTTGGCCAAAAATGAAAAATGTCTTCAAGTTTCTCCAAACTCGGATATATCATCCAAAAACCACACAGGCCATTTTTGAAAAAAACGTCAACCATTTTGGCCAAAAATGAAATTTTTTTTCAAATTTCTCCAAACTCAGATATATCATCCAGAAACCACACAGGCCATTTTTGAAAAAAACGTCAACCATTTTGGCCAAAAATGAATTTTTTTTTCAAATTTCTCCAAACTCGGATATATCATCCAGAAACCACACAGGCCATTTTTGAAAAAAACGTCAACCATTTTGGCCAAAAATGAAAATTTTTTTCAAATTTCTCCAAACTCGGATATATCATCCAAAAACCACACAGGCCATTTTTGAAAAAAACGTCAACCATTTTGGCCAAAAATGAAATTTTTTTTCAAATTTCTCCAAACTCGGATATATCATCCAGAAACCACACAGGCCATTTTTGAAAAAAACGTCAACCATTTTGGCCAAAAATGAATTTTTTTTTCAAATTTCTCCAAACTCGGATATATCATCCAAAACCACACAGGCCATTTTTGAAAAAAACGTCAACCATTTTGGCCAAAAATGAAATATTTTTTCAAATTTCTCCAAACTCGGATATATCATCCAAAAACCACACAGGCCATTTTTGAAAAAAACGTCAACCATTTTGGCCAAAAATGAATTTTTTTTTCAAATTTCTCCAAACTCGGATATATCATCCAAAAACCACACAGGCCATTTTTGAAAAAAACGTCAACCATTTTGGCCAAAAATGAATTTTTTTTCAAATTTCTCCAAACTCGGATATATCATCCAAAAACCACACAGGCCATTTTTGAAAAAAACGTCAACCATTTTGGCCAAAAATGAATTTTTTTTTCAAATTTCTCCAAACTCGGATATATCATCCAGAAACCACACAGGCCATTTTTGAAAAAAACGTCAACCATTTTGGCCAAAAATGAATTTTTTTTTCAAATTTCTCCAAACTCGGATATATCATCCAAAAACCACACAGGCCATTTTTGAAAAAAACGTCAACCATTTTGGCCAAAAATGAATTTTTTTTTCAAATTTCTCCAAACTCGGATATATCATCCAAAAACCACACAGGCCATTTTTGAAAAAAACGTCAACCATTTTGGCCAAAAATGAATTTTTTTTCAAATTTCTCCAAACTCGGATATATCATCCAGAAACCACACAGGCCATTTTTGAAAAAAACGTCAACCATTTTGGCCAAAAATGAATTTTTTTTTCAAATTTCTCCAAACTCGGATATATCATCCAGAAACCACACAGGCCATTTTTGAAAAAAACGTCAACCATTTTGGCCAAAAATGAATTTTTTTTTCAAATTTCTCCAAACTCGGATATATCATCCAAAAACCACACAGGCCATTTTTGAAAAAAACGTCAACCATTTTGGCCAAAAATGATTTTTTTTTCAAATTTCTCCAAACTCGGATATATCATCCAAAAACCACACAGGCCATTTTTGAAAAAAACGTCAACCATTTTGGCCAAAAATGAATTTTTTTTTCAAATTTCTCCAAACTCGGATATATCATCCAGAAACCACACAGGCCATTTTTGAAAAAAACGTCAACCATTTTGGCCAAAAATGAATTTTTTTTTCAAATTTCTCCAAACTCGGATATATCATCCAAAAACCACACAGGCCATTTTTGAAAAAAACGTCAACCATTTTGGCCAAAAATGATTTTTTTTCTTCAAATTTCTCCAAACTCGGATATATCATCCAAAAACCACACAGGCCATTTTTGAAAAAAACGTCAACCATTTTGGCCAAAAATGAATTTTTTTTTCAAATTTCTCCAAACTCGGATATATCATCCAGAAACCACACAGGCCATTTTTGAAAAAAACGTCAACCATTTTGGCCAAAAATGAATTTTTTTTCAAATTTCTCCAAACTCGGATATATCATCCAAAAACCACACAGGCCATTTTTGAAAAAAACGTCAACCATTTTGGCCAAAAATGAATTTTTTTTTCAAATTTCTCCAAACTCGGATATATCATCCAAAAACCACACAGGCCATTTTTGAAAAAAACGTCAACCATTTTGGCCAAAAATGAATTTTTTTTTCAAATTTCTCCAAACTCGGATATATCATCCAAAAACCACACAGGCCATTTTTGAAAAAAACGTCAACCATTTTGTCCAAAAATGAATTTTTTTTTCAAATTTCTCCAAACTCGGATATATCATCCAAAACCACACAGGCCATTTTTGAAAAAAACGTCAACCATTTTGGCCAAAAATGAATTTTTTTTCAAATTTCTCCAAACTCGGATATATCATCCAAAAACCACACAGGCCATTTTTGAAAAAAACGTCAACCATTTTGGCCAAAAATGAATTTTTTTTTCAAATTTCTCCAAACTCGGATATATCATCCAAAAACCACACAGGCCATGATATATCATCCAGAAACCACACAGGCCATTTTTGAAAAAAACGTCAACCATTTTGGCCAAAAATGAATTTTTTTTTCAAATTTCTCCAAACTCGGATATATCATCCAAAAACCACACAGGCCATTTTTGAAAAAAACGTCAACCATTTTGGCCAAAAATGAAATTTTTTTTCAAATTTCTCCAAACTCGGATATATCATCCAGAAAACCACACAGGCCATTTTTGAAAAAAACGTCAACCATTTTGGCCAAAAATGAATTTTTTTTTCAAATTTCTCCAAACTCGGATATATCATCCAGAAACCACACAGGCCATTTTTGAAAAAAACGTCAACCATTTTGGCCAAAAATGAATTTTTTTTTCAAATTTCTCCAAACTCGGATATATCATCCAGAAACCACACAGGCCATTTTTGAAAAAAACGTCAACCATTTTGGCCAAAAATGAATTTTTTTTTCAAATTTCTCCAAACTCGGATATATCATCCAAAAACCACACAGGCCATTTTTGAAAAAAACGTCAACCATTTTGGCCAAAAATGAATTTTTTTTTCAAATTTCTCCAAACTCGGATATATCATCCAGAAACCACACAGGCCATTTTTGAAAAAAACGTCAACCATTTTGGCCAAAAATGAATTTTTTTTTCAAATTTCTCCAAACTCGGATATATCATCCAGAAACCACACAGGCCATTTTTGAAAAAAACGTCAACCATTTTGGCCAAAAATGAATTTTTTTTTCAAATTTCTCCAAACTCGGATATATCATCCAAAAACCACACAGGCCATTTTTGAAAAAAACGTCAACCATTTTGGCCAAAAATGAATTTTTTTTTCAAATTTCTCCAAACTCGGATATATCATCCAAAAACCACACAGGCCATTTTTGAAAAAAACGTCAACCATTTTGGCCAAAAATGAAATTTTTTTTCAAATTTCTCCAAACTCGGATATATCATCCAAAAACCACACAGGCCATTTTTGAAAAAAACGTCAACCATTTTGTCCAAAAATGAATTTTTTTTTCAAATTTCTCCAAACTCGGATATATCATCCAGAAACCACACAGGCCATTTTTGAAAAAAACGTCAACCATTTTGGCCAAAAATAAATTTTTTTTCAAATTTCTCCAAACTCGGATATATCATCCAAAAACCACACAGGCCATTTTTGAAAAAAACGTCAACCATTTTGGCCAAAAATGAATTTTTTTTTCAAATTTCTCCAAACTCGGATATATCATCCAAAAACCACACAGGCCATTTTTGAAAAAAACGTCAACCATTTTGGCCAAAAATGAAATTTTTTTTCAAATTTCTCCAAACTCGGATATATCATCCAGAAACCACACAGGCCATTTTTGAAAAAAACGTCAACCATTTTGGCCAAAAATGAATTTTTTTTTCAAATTTCTCCAAACTCGGATATATCATCCAGAAACCACACAGGCCATTTTTGAAAAAAACGTCAACCATTTTGGCCAAAAATGAATTTTTTTTTCAAATTTCTCCAAACTCGGATATATCATCCAAAAACCACACAGGCCATTTTTGAAAAAAACGTCAACCATTTTGGCCAAAAATGAATTTTTTTTTCAAATTTCTCCAAACTCGGATATATCATCCAGAAACCACACAGGCCATTTTTGAAAAAAACGTCAACCATTTTGGCCAAAAATGAATTTTTTTTTCAAATTTCTCCAAACTCGGATATATCATCCAAAAACCACACAGGCCATTTTTGAAAAAAACGTCAACCATTTTGGCCAAAAATGAATTTTTTTTTCAAATTTCTCCAAACTCGGATATATCATCCAGAAACCACACAGGCCATTTTTGAAAAAAACGTCAACCATTTTGGCCAAAAATGAATTTTTTTTTCAAATTTCTCCAAACTCGGATATATCATCCAGAAACCACACAGGCCATTTTTGAAAAAAACGTCAACCATTTTGGCCAAAAATGAATTTTTTTTTCAAATTTCTCCAAACTCGGATATATCATCCAAAAACCACACAGGCCATTTTTGAAAAAAACGTCAACCATTTTGGCCAAAAATGAATTTTTTTTTCAAATTTCTCCAAACTCGGATATATCATCCAAAAACCACACAGGCCATTTTTGAAAAAAACGTCAACCATTTTGGCCAAAAATGAATTTTTTTTCAAATTTCTCCAAACTCGGATATATCATCCAAAAACCACACAGGCCATTTTTGAAAAAAACGTCAACCATTTTGGCCAAAAATGAATTTTTTTTTCAAATTTCTCCAAACTCGGATATATCATCCAGAAACCACACAGGCCATTTTTGAAAAAAACGTCAACCATTTTGGCCAAAAATGATTTTTTTTTCAAATTTCTCCAAACTCGGATATATCATCCAGAAACCACACAGGCCATTTTTGAAAAAAACGTCAACCATTTTGGCCAAAAATGAATTTTTTTTTCAAATTTCTCCAAACTCGGATATATCATCCAAAAACCACACAGGCCATTTTTGAAAAAAACGTCAACCATTTTGGCCAAAAATGAATTTTTTTTCAAATTTCTCCAAACTCGGATATATCATCCAGAAACCACACAGGCCATTTTTGAAAAAAACGTCAACCATTTTGGCCAAAAATGATTTTTTTTTCAAATTTCTCCAAACTCGGATATATCATCCAAAAACCACACAGGCCATTTTTGAAAAAAACGTCAACCATTTTGGCCAAAAATGAATTTTTTTTCAAATTTCTCCAAACTCGGATATATCATCCAAAAACCACACAGGCCATTTTTGAAAAAAACGTCAACCATTTTGGCCAAAAATGAATTTTTTTTTCAAATTTCTCCAAACTCGGATATATCATCCAGAAACCACACAGGCCATTTTTGAAAAAAACGTCAACCATTTTGGCCAAAAATGAATTTTTTTTTCAAATTTCTCCAAACTCGGATATATCATCCAGAAACCACACAGGCCATTTTTGAAAAAAACGTCAACCATTTTGGCCAAAAATGAATTTTTTTTCAAATTTCTCCAAACTCGGATATATCATCCAAAAACCACACAGGCCATTTTTGAAAAAAACGTCAACCCCGCGGGTTACATTTTGGCCAAAAATGAAAATTTTCTTCAAATTTCTCCAAACTCGGATATATCATCCAAAAACCACACAGGCCATTTTTGAAAAAAACGTCAACCATTTTGGCCAAAAATGAATTTTTTTTTCAAATTTCTCCAAACTCGGATATATCATCCAGAAACCACACAGGCCATTTTTGAAAAAAACGTCAACCATTTTGGCCAAAAATGAATTTTTTTTTCAAATTTCTCCAAACTCGGATATATCATCCAAAAACCACACAGGCCATTTTTGAAAAAAACGTCAACCATTTTGGCCAAAAATGAATTTTTTTTTCAAATTTCTCCAAACTCGGATATATCATCCAGAAACCACACAGGCCATTTTTGAAAAAAACGTCAACCATTTTGGCCAAAAATGAATTTTTTTTTCAAATTTCTCCAAACTCGGATATATCATCCAGAAACCACACAGGCCATTTTTGAAAAAAACGTCAACCATTTTGGCCAAAAATGAATTTTTTTTTCAAATTTCTCCAAACTCGGATATATCATCCAAAAACCACACAGGCCATTTTTGAAAAAAACGTCAACCATTTTGGCCAAAAATGAATTTTTTTTTCAAATTTCTCCAAACTCGGATATATCATCCAAAAACCACACAAGCCATTTTTGAAAAAAACGTCAACCCGAGGGTTACATTTTGGCCAAAAATGAAAAATTTCTTCAAATTTCTCCAAACTCGGATATATCATCCAAAAACCACACAGGCCATTTTTGAAAAAACGTCAACCATTTTGGCCAAAAATGAATTTTTTTTTCAAATTTCTCCAAACTCGGATATATCATCCAGAAACCACACAGGCCATTTTTGAAAAAAACGTCAACCATTTTGTCCAAAAATGAATTTTTTTTTCAAATTTCTCCAAACTCGGATATATCATCCAAAAACCACACAGGCCATTTTTGAAAAAAACGTCAACCATTTTGGCCAAAAATGAATTTTTTTTTCAAATTTCTCCAAACTCGGATATATCATCCAAAAACCACACAGGCCATTTTTGAAAAAAACGTCAACCATTTTGGCCAAAAATGAATTTTTTTTTCAAATTTCTCCAAACTCGGATATATCATCCAAAAACCACACAGGCCATTTTTGAAAAAAACGTCAACCATTTTGGCCAAAAATGAAAATTTTCTTCAAATTTCTCCAAACTCGGATATATCATCCAAAAACCACACAGGCCATTTTTGAAAAAACGTCAACCATTTTGGCCAAAAATGAATTTTTTTTTCAAATTTCTCCAAACTCGGATATATCATCCAGAAACCACACAGGCCATTTTTGAAAAAAACGTCAACCATTTTGGCCAAAAATGAATTTTTTTTCAAATTTCTCCAAACTCGGATATATCATCCAAAACCACACAGGCCATTTTTGAAAAAAACGTCAACCATTTTGGCCAAAAATGAATTTTTTTTTCAAATTTCTCCAAACTCGGATATATCATCCAAAAACCACACAGGCCATTTTTGAAAAAAACGTCAACCATTTTGGCCAAAAATGAAATTTTTTTTCAAATTTCTCCAAACTCGGATATATCATCCAAAAACCACACAGGCCATTTTTGAAAAAAACGTCAACCATTTTGGCCAAAAATGAATTTTTTTTTCAAATTTCTCCAAACTCGGATATATCATCCAGAAACCACACAGGCCATTTTTGAAAAAAACGTCAACCATTTTGGCCAAAAATGATTTTTTTTTCAAATTTCTCCAAACTCGGATATATCATCCAAAAACCACACAGGCCATTTTTGAAAAAAACGTCAACCATTTTGGCCAAAAATGAATTTTTTTTCAAATTTCTCCAAACTCGGATATATCATCCAGAAACCACACAGGCCATTTTTGAAAAAAACGTCAACCATTTTGTCCAAAAATGAATTTTTTTTTCAAATTTCTCCAAACTCGGATATATCATCCAAAAACCACACAGGCCATTTTTGAAAAAAACGTCAACCATTTTGGCCAAAAATGAAATTTTTTTCAAATTTCTCCAAACTCGGATATATCATCCAAAAACCACACAGGCCATTTTTGAAAAAAACGTCAACCATTTTGGCCAAAAATGAATTTTTTTTTCAAATTTCTCCAAACTCGGATATATCATCCAAAACCACACAGGCCATTTTTGAAAAAAACGTCAACCATTTTGGCCAAAAATGAATTTTTTTTTCAAATTTCTCCAAACTCGGATATATCATCCAAAAACCACACAGGCCATTTTTGAAAAAAACGTCAACCATTTTGGCCAAAAATGAATTTTTTTTTCAAATTTCTCCAAACTCGGATATATCATCCAGAAACCACACAGGCCATTTTTGAAAAAAACGTCAACCATTTTGGCCAAAAATGAATTTTTTTTTCAAATTTCTCCAAACTCGGATATATCATCCAGAAACCACACAGGCCATTTTTGAAAAAAACGTCAACCATTTTGGCCAAAAATGAATTTTTTTTTCAAATTTCTCCAAACTCGGATATATCATCCAAAAACCACACAGGCCATTTTTGAAAAAAACGTCAACCATTTTGGCCAAAAATGAATTTTTTTTCAAATTTCTCCAAACTCGGATATATCATCCAGAAACCACACAGGCCATTTTTGAAAAAAACGTCAACCATTTTGTCCAAAAATGAATTTTTTTTTCAAATTTCTCCAAACTCGGATATATCATCCAGAAACCACACAGGCCATTTTTGAAAAAAACGTCAACCATTTTGGCCAAAAATGAATTTTTTTTTCAAATTTCTCCAAACTCGGATATATCATCCAAAAACCACACAGGCCATTTTTGAAAAAAACGTCAACCATTTTGGCCAAAAATGAATTTTTTTTTCAAATTTCTCCAAACTCGGATATATCATCCAAAAACCACACAGGCCATTTTTGAAAAAAACGTCAACCATTTTGGCCAAAAATGAATTTTTTTTTCAAATTTCTCCAAACTCGGATATATCATCCAGAAACCACACAGGCCATTTTTGAAAAAAACGTCAACCATTTTGGCCAAAAATGAATTTTTTTTTCAAATTTCTCCAAACTCGGATATATCATCCAGAAACCACACAGGCCATTTTTGAAAAAAACGTCAACCATTTTGTCCAAAAATGAATTTTTTTTTCAAATTTCTCCAAACTCGGATATATCATCCAAAAACCACACAGGCCATTTTTGAAAAAACGTCAACCCCGCGGGTTACATTTTGGCCGAAAATGAAAAATTTCTTCAAATTTCTCCAAACTCGGATATATCATCCAAAAACCACACAGGCCATTTTTGAAAAAAACGTCAACCATTTTGGCCAAAAATGAAAAATTTCTTCAAATTTCTCCAAACTCGGATATATCATCCAAAAACCACACAGGCCATTTTTGAAAAAAACGTCAACCATTTTGGCCAAAAATGAAATTTTTTTTCAAATTTCTCCAAACTCGGATATATCATCCAAAAACCACACAGGCCATTTTTGAAAAAAACGTCAACCGTTTTGGCCAAAAATGAATTTTTTTTTCAAATTTCTCCAAACTCGGATATATCATCCAGAAACCACACAGGCCATTGTGGTGGCAAAAAATGTTGTTCCTTCACCAAAATATTAAAAAAGGATGAGTGGACACGTCAGCTGTCTTTCTTGGGTTTTAATAAAAGGCATTCATGAATGGAGTCACACACAAACAACCTAACAGGAGTACAGTCAGTGAGTGAGTGAGCTGAAGAAGTTTAGAGACACGCTATCTTATAGTAAAACAAAGCTTTGAACAGACAAAATATATGGCGCCATGCCTGGCTTTACCCCCTGATAGTGAGAGTGGTAAATCCACAGGCACTGTGTCAAAGCGATCCTTCAGGTCCTGACCTCGGGCCTGCTAAGTGTGGATATTGCTTCCCCTGATAAGGCCACATAAATTGTCAGCACAGGAATGTTCACTTGAATAACATGTTTGTGCCCCAGTCTTAAAGCACACACCTGAATAACATGCTATACCAAAATTTCCCATTACATTCCACCCTTTTTAGCATTTTTATGCTAAACCAAACAAGAAACAGGAAATTTTGTACTGAACTACCCCATGACCTTTGGTGCCCTGCCCCGCACCAGCCAAACGCCAGCACCCCCAGTCTCCAACTCGGGAGGTTACAGACCCCAGGCAGAGGACCCCAGGTCACAGGCACAGACGAGCCAAAACCCCTCCCCTCACTTGACAAGAGGAGGGTAAAAGACTCATCCGTCTAGCTGCTCTTAACTTAAGATAAAAGGGGAAAAACCTCGAATATGATGAGGAAAAAATCCCATAATCAATACTAAACTAAACTACTTCAAATAATATGCAGAAGACCCAGAATAACACAAAACAAATCAAATCAAACTGTGAGACTAAAAAACGTAAGGAAAAAGATTACAATCATAACACGGTGTAAGCTGATAAATCAAACATCTCCAAAAACCATGACCGTTGTTCAACTATAAATAGAAATCACTTAACATTGATTACACGAGTGTAATTAGACTAATAATCTGATAAATCAAACATCTATCAAAACTGTGTTTGTGAAATTCAGACTTTCAGTAATCACCGTCATGTCCAGCAGTAGAAACAAAATCACAAGCAATGATAAAATACTACTGTTCAAAAACATCAAACTCACACATATAGCAATGCATGAAAACCAAACATGGTGCTTTGTGATTATCTTAAACTGAAAACATAAAAAAAACAACTTTATTGGTTACATCACTCAATGTGAAAAATTATCAACACTGAATATGGAAACTTAAAGGAGCTCATCCCGCAACTCTGTAGTTCTTGTGAGAGTGAGAGTGATCCTAAAGTCAATGTTTATGAGAATTGAAACCTGCGACCATATCAGGTCACATCTGAAGATGTCCAAGTTGTCGTCCCACATTACCTGTCGCCACCACAGGTTGTCCACGTGCTGATGTACCCCGAGACTGCTCTCTGGGTGTAACACGATCCCGAGTGAACAAACTGCGCTTCTCTGAGTAGTAGGATTTGTGGTCCTTTGGGAAAAGTGGAGTTGTTTTCAAAACAACTGTGGAAACATTCCAGGAACAAACCTTCAGCCCCTCGTAACTCACAACAGTTGCGTTGAATCCTCAGCTGTTCCTCTGTCGGGTTGTGAACTACGAGTGCAGGGACATGTCATTCTGGGTAAAAGCAATCATTGCCCCCAGAATTTTAGGAAGAGGTGTTCAACGGCACAGAGTTACCTTTGTCATGTGACAGGGCAGCGCAAGCACGGCAGCTTGCGTTGGTCAGCACCCTTGCAGCTCTCATCACTGCCCTGCATCCGACGTTGTCCTCCAGCTCGATGTTGTGTTACTCACGGTAACAGCAGATGTCTTCACCAGAATGCAAAGCGTGTGGTGTAGATTTGTGGCCTGGGTGAGGTGAATCTGTCATGACGTTGTTGCTCGTCCTGCGGTTGTAGATCTCCTTCAGTAACAGCACCGACAGCCACGCGGTGATGGAGATAACCAGCAGGAAACTGGTCGCCACCCTTAGGCCGCACCCGAGCTGCTTACAGGGATGTCATGGTCGTTCACCACGATGTAGTCGCCTGACCTGCGGTCACACAGCTCTGTGTCTGCTGGCCCTGTAGGGCAACCTTCACCTGTTGGTAAAATTTATACGAAAAACAAACAACAGGAAAAAAAAAACAAACAGACAACAACGAGAATGCACAATACCACATCATTCATCCACACACTGGCCAGTGATTTCATACATACTTCAATCATTCATCCTTCCCCCTTTTTGACACATGGTTCAACCCATGTGTCAACTTCACACACTGTGGAGAAAACATAAACAAGGGAAACAGCAGAGACTGCTGTTCTCTGGTTTTCCACACGGCCCTCTCTTGCCAGAGAGGCTCATATCAACAAGTTGGCTATCTCAGCGGTAGCCACAACTGTGGGGATGGAACGGGGGTGTTAGAGAAAAACAACGGACACATACTTCGTGAGACAAAAGTAGCCTTGAAGCTGCGACTGCAGCTGCATCTGTCCTGGTATCACCTAGAGAGAAAATGTCAATGTTGTTTACGTGAACTTTCGCACAGCAATTTGTTATGTCGGTACCAGCAGTTCAACCAAAAAGAAATATCAATTAATGCTGATCATTTAGGTTTTCCTGTTGAAGTCGTCTCCATTCACCCAAATATGTCCAACATCCTGAAAATTAACACTCTTCAAAAAAAAAAAAAATACTGAGTAGAGTATCCTTTAACTCTGGCCTGTGGGAGAAAAACATACATTATGATGGCCACATGGTCATGTGGCTTTCCGTCCTCAGCTGTTGGAAGGAGAGTAACAGGGTTAAAACAGTACATGACAGAAGTCAGAATCCCTCCTTCTCGTCAACAGTCCTGGTCAAAGGTCATGAGCAGTCAGTCAGTCCAAGTACTGGAGGTGCTTTGTAAAACTACTTTAAAGTCAGTACAACACTTTGTCAGCCTCCACAGTCGTCAGTGTCAAACCTAAGTGACAGGGTCTGAGCTTTAGGCCTTGTCCATAAGCAATTGCTGCGAATGGTGCCTAAATTACTGCACAACGAGCGACCCATTGTCTGCTAGCTTCTCATGGCCAAAAAGTATATCACTTTTAATGAATTTACAGAATTGAAATGTATTTATTTATTTATTTTCTGGATGAGGGGGATCCTCCCTCTGTTAAGATCATGTGACTCAAGATGTGACCTCTGTGGCAACAAACTACATGTTGGACAGGCTGGCCTAGTGCCCCTGTTCACCCAGATGGGTCAAAAGAGCCAGAGCAGCTTTAACGCATCTCTCTCTGGTCTCACTTGCAATCAAGATACCATCACCATTCTGCAACAAAGCACGTTTCTCTGGCAACACCAGAGGCTCCAGGCTGTCCCCCAGAGTAAAGCAATAAATCGTTGAAGATTTACACCAACCCTGACACAACCGAGCAAAACGCCTACACCTTCCCACCAAACCAAAAGGCAAAACCAAAATTGACTGTCAAATTTACATGAAAGCGTTTAAAAAGCCATCAACAACTAAAAAAACCATTTAATTCAAAACAAAATAGTGTACGGATTCTGTACCATCGGCGCCCTGGCCTGCACAGCAACATTGACAGCCTGCAGGTCTTTCACAAATCTCCACTCCACAGGCTCGCCCTCAGGTCGAATCTTATGCACCAGAAAAAATGGGGGTTCTCACTGGAGAACCAGCACATGGCACAATCACACCAGCTTTCAACAAAGCATCATACACAGGCCTAATGCCTTCACTTGCATCATGTCTGAGAGGATAGTAGTCACAACAGGGATAAAACAGTGTGATTTAGGCTAATCGTTATAACAACAGGCTCATAATTGTTTTTAATCAGAAACGTCATGCTTACTTTTAGCCCAGAGATGACTGAGAATATCTTTTAATTCCGAGATCTCTTCAACAGATTTAAACAGTTTCTTGTCTATGTGAAAATTGGGATAGTCAAAGAAAAATATGATCTCATCCTCAACTTCAACATCATTATTCAACAATTTGCAATTTCCCCTCAGGACTTCTTTAAAGTGCACCTGAGGATCAGCTCTAGCCGTCTAGTTTGAGGAAGCATTTAGCTTCTCTACCCAATTTTCCAAGTTTGTACATGCAGGATTCACCAATGAGATGTGTGGTTCCGATTGTTGAGGCAATACATTTAACATTATCTCAAAATAACCTATTTGTATTCAAACAATCCCCGCCTAGCATTATTTCATCAGTGATACTCTTACTGTCATAATAGGAGTGTATGTGTACTGCAGCGCAGGCATGTGACGTCAATGTGTGTGTGCTCTGAGCTGCAGCACAACAGAGCAGGGGGAGAGTCACTTTCCCCTTTAACACGAGTTGTGTGTCGGGGTGGTGGAAAAGCATTGATAGTTTTTTACCCTTATCTCACTTATACCCCGTTGGTGTACAAATCAAAGATAACCCTAACAAACAAATAAAATCATTTTTCATAAATTTAAAACTGGAAATGTTTTCCCAAATTAGGATCAAATGCATTTTAGTGGAGCTAAAAACTTCCCTCCCACACCAACTGTCTACTGATACGTGGTGCTGAGTTTAAGCTATTTATTATCAGATTCACAGCTGCTTAACTAGAATCAGTGGCCCCGGATTCGACCCGATCCAGATATTTCAACATGTCTATCATCATTGTGTACCTAGGTTCTAGCTGCATGTGTTGTAGTTCTGCTTCGAGGCTCTGAACTGTTTCTAGCATGAGCTCAGTGTCAGTATCAGTGTTACGGCGTGCAGCATGTGTCTGTGTATCAGTGTGTGTGTCAGTGTAGGTGTTCTCACGTGTTTCCAATGCGCTCCCAGCTGCCGGCCCAGTGTCTCCACCAGACTCGTCCCGGCTCCCACCTCCACCATGTAGTCTGTCCCAATTCACCCTCTCTCTCCTCTCATTGGGGCAGTACCGTGCCCAGTGTCCTATCTTGCCACACCGAAAGCATCGGCCCCCCCTTTCGTTGCCGCGACCTGCTGCTCCGCGTCCGCAGCCGGCATGGTCCCGGCCTCGGTTCTGAGACCTGCGTCGCGGGTGGAGTTGGCGGTCGCGGCCACAGCTGCCCCCTCTGTCACCACTGTCCATGTTCTTTATCAGTTCTGCAGCCAAGACTGACATGCGTCTGGCTCGTTCTTCCTTCTCCATCTTTTCCTTTTGGATGGTGCGTTCAATGGCATAAGCCTTGACTTCGTCCAGGCTTACACAGTAGCTATACCAGTGGTGACTGTGCACAGACAGCATGTTTATCAGCCACTGTCCATGGCATGGACACGGGCTGCTCACATTGTTCTTTTTCCCCGGGCTTGGGGAGCGCCAGGCAGGGTGGGAGCTGCTGCTGCTGATGATGATGATGATGAGGAGAAACATCCTGAAGTGACGATGAAGGTGGGGGTGGAGGTGGATGGCACGGTGCAGTCGAGTCCAGGTCTGGATCCAGCTTCAGACACTGGGGCACGGTCCTGTTGGAGCCCTGTCTACACTCTGCTTCACACATCCACATGTCAAAAGCTTTCCAATTTATCCTAATTCCCTTCTTGCTTTTATTATTCCGACGCAGCAGTCTCGCATTTAAAGCCTTTAACTCTTCAACGCTCAGGCTGCCCATTTTTGGAAATTTAAATTCTCTGACCCACAGATCTAATTGGGCTATGGCTTCCTCTCCATAGTTATCTGTCATGTACTTTATATTTGGGGCTTCGTAATCTGGTCCCTCGGATAGATTACATCCAGAGGGTTTGCTTTGTTTCGTTCCCATGATTGTATTCTCTCAGACGTTTGCAAGTTTAATTTTCACAAAAGAAAAAACAGTAGGCCACTCAGATTTAGATTATCTTACTTACTCACCGTTCAAATTTGAATCTTTAAAATCTTTAAGCATAATAAATTTAGATTTAATTTCAGAATAACCGCAATTTAGATTATTTTCTGTTTTAAAGAAAAGAGAAGAAGAGTAGCACTGCTAAATTTTAATTTTAAATTTACTCTTTAACTTTAACCGGATTCCGACTTTAATTATTTTCTCAAAATTAAATTGTAGTTCTCCAGACAGTCAAAATTGTTTCTTCTCCTTACTCCGCCTGTCTTAGTGTTGTAGCCCCTAAGTGCCTCAGACTCCCGGGTCTGGCTTACTGCAGGTTCCTAGAACCTGAAGCCCCAAGTCCTCGACTTGAGGGAAGTCTACCGCTCCCTGACACTTGGCCTCCCCCGAATAGGAAGCCGAGTTGTCCGGCACGTCTGCCGCCACTACTGCGAACTCAGTAGGTAGAGACGGGACTTTGGCCCTTTCTTTTCTCAAAACTCACCAGAAAAAGACAGCGAGGTGTTTTCTGTAGCCACCGAGTTCGTTGGACCCCGAACGGTGAGGGGACTCTCAGTCCTCTGGACGTCAGGCCCTCTTCTCAACCTTCCTTGACGGGGGAGTCCGAGGTGTGCGCTTTAATCACCTTCGGTCCAGAAACGAAAAATCCGCTCACAGATGGGGTCCCTTCGTGGTCGCCAAATTGTGGTGGCAAAAAATGTTGTTCCTTCACCAAAATATTAAAAAAGGATGAGTGGACACGTCAGCTGTCTTTCTTGGGTTTTAATAAAAGGCATTCATGAATGGAGTCACACACAAACAACCTAACAGGAGTACAGTCAGTGAGTGAGTGAGCTGAAGAAGTTTAGAGACACGCTATCTTATAGTAAAACAAAGCTTTGAACAGACAAAATATATGGCGCCATGCCTGGCTTTACCCCCTGATAGTGAGAGTGGTAAATCCACAGGCACTGTGTCAAAGCGATCCTTCAGGTCCTGACCTCGGGCCTGCTAAGTGTGGATATTGCTTCCCCTGATAAGGCCACATAAATTGTCAGCACAGGAATGTTCACTTGAATAACATGTTTGTGCCCCAGTCTTAAAGCACACACCTGAATAACATGCTATACCAAAATTTCCCATTACACCATTTTTGAAAAAAACGTCAACCATTTTGGCCAAAAATATTTTTTTTTTTCAAATTTCTTCAAACTCGGATACAGATGTTACTGGTTCAAATTTGCGGGGTTTGTCCTGCACTGCAGGATCGCGTGATCGCGTGACTTTTCACCACAACTGTTTTCCTCTAGGTGGCAGCACCGTACTAAATACTGCTCAGACGTTTTGGGGACAATGCTGACAGCCTGATAGCCGCGATTAGGAGTGGCGCTGTTCATGATACAGAATACAAGAGGATGAAAGGAGAACTAGCTGCAGACAGTAAATAATATAGTAGCCTAGTTTTTCAATGACAAAATGTAACGACGGCAGCTACAGTAGACTATAGCCCACGTCTCACTCTCTTTTTTCGGTCATCTGTCTCGTCATCTCCAAAATGTGTTTTTAAAATGAGCCAACTACAGTACTGTGCAGTAGTGCCGCAGATTTCTCAGTCCGCACCTTGTTTGAGAGTGCAGCTGGATGATTTCTTGTGAATGAACGGGTCTGTGTCACTTTGGGGCTGGGCGATAAAACATAGGATAAATAACTTTCCCTCGATAGAAGACGCGGCCGATACAAAGTGACACCGTCAGCCATGCAGCCGGCCTGGACTTTTTATTTTTAATTATGAAGGATCATCTGCGCAAGGCAAAGATGATAGCATCAACAAAACACGGCGTAACACACGCGGCTGTATGGGACAGGCTTTTATTTAATTCAGAACAAACCGCTTAGCAAAAATGGAAAATATAGTCTATAATAATTAATTGATCTGTTGTTTGGCCACTGTTTGAAAATAACCCGAATTATGAGCAAATAATCTGATCCAGAACAGCAGTCATAATCAGACTTCTTCTAAATAAACCTAAACATTAAATAACTGGGTCAGGTCGGACCATGGGGTTATTTTTTCTCTTCTTCTTCACAGGAGAAGAGGAGGCTATGTGCAAAGTACCACATTAACATCTCTATTCATATAACGCCCATCGAAACAGCTGATTTACATGTCGGCCGTTAAGGCAAGGCAAGGCAAGGCAATTTTATTTGTATAGCCCGTTTTTACAAACAGTTTGTCTCAAAGGGCTTTACATGACATCGTAGCAACATCCTCTGTCCTTAGACCCTCACATCGACTGAGGAAAAACTCCATGGAAACCCTTTTAACAGGGAAAAACAGGAGAAACCTCAGGGTGAGCAACAGAGGAGGGATCCCTCACCCAGGACGGACAGACGTGCAATAGATGTTGTTACAGACAAGAAAACAGTTTACAGTTTGTCACAGAATGTGCGGAATATGGAAATGTTAACACATGGCGATTGGCCATTCACGCGGCTTTGTTCTTGGTTTCGGCCAATCAGCTTATAAGCACATGGCTAATTATCAGCTTTCAACCAATCGCACTGTTTTAATGTGTGTGTGTGAAAGTTATTTTCTTTAGTTCATTTTCGTTTCTTTTGGATTTTTTTTACAACAATGTATCAATATAATATTGTTTTCGTTTCATTTCGTTATAAAAATCAATCCCTTTTCTTTGAAACAATGAGATTGAGCAGCTAAAACTCAATAAACTCAACCATGGCTTGTCTTATTGTTAATCTGAACGCACATGTATAAAGGGCAGAGTCAAGGCAGCAGATAAATCACAAAACATCAACGCGTCCGTGAGCGCAGCGCACCTCCTCTTCTCCTGTGAAGAAGAAGAGAAAAAATAACCCCATGGTCCGACCTGACCCAGTTATTTAATGTTTAGGTTTATTTAGAAGAAGTCTGATTATGACTGCTGTTCTGGATCAGATTATTTGCTCATAATTCGGGTTATTTTCAAACAGTGGCCAAACAACAGATCAATTAATTATTATAGACTATATTTTCCATTTTTGCTAAGCGGTTTGTTCTGAATTAAATAAAAGCCTGTCCCATACAGCCGCGTGTGTTACGCCGTGTTTTGTTGATGCTATCATCTTTGCCTTGCGCAGATGATCCTTCATAATTAAAAATAAAAAGTCCAGGCCGGCTGCATGGCTGACGGTGTCACTTTGTATCGGCCGCGTCTTCTATCGAGGGAAAGTTATTTATCCTATGTTTTATCGCCCAGCCCCAAAGTGACACAGACCCGTTCATTCACAAGAAATCATCCAGCTGCACTCTCAAACAAGGTGCGGAGTGAGAAATCTGCGGCACTACTGCACAGTACTGTAGTTGGCTCATTTTAAAAACACATTTTGGAGATGACGAGACAGATGACCGAAAAAAGAGAGTGAGACGTGGGCTATAGTCTACTGTAGCTGCCGTCGTTACATTTTGTCATTGAAAAACTAGGCTACTATATTATTTACTGTCTGCAGCTAGTTCTCCTTTCATCCTCTTGTATTCTGTATCATGAACAGCGCCACTCCTAATCGCGGCGATATGTGATAGGCTACATAATCATCAAGTCATAAAGCAAGACAGGCTTTATCATATTACAATAGTTTCTGTGATTTAGGCAGTGTATACAGTAGTTAGTTCTAGTTTAATAGCCTAGAGTTTAAGCTGTGGATTACTGCACAGATCACTGAGTCATCCGCCTGTCGTCCTCCGTTCTCACAGATGCCACCTGGCGGTTGTTTTGGCACATTGAGGCTTTTCATTAAAACCTCTTGTCTCGCCAAAGAAAAAAAATGCATGAGTCTTGTGCCGTCTCGCGTGGACCACGCGTGAAGTCCGCAAATTTGAACCAGTAACATCTGTATATCATCCAGAAACCACACAGGCCATTTTTGAAAAAAACGTCAACCATTTTGGCCAAAAATGAATTTTTTTTTTCAAATTTCTCCAAACTCGGATATATCATCCAAAAACCACACAGGCCATTTTTGAAAAAAACGTCAACCATTTTGGCCAAAAATGAATTTTTTTTTCAAATTTCTCCAAACTCGGATATATCATCCAAAAACCACACAAGCCATTTTTGAAAAAAACCTCAACCCCGACGGGTTACATTTTGGCCAAAAATGAAAAATTTCTTCAAATTTCTCCAAACTCGGATATATCATCCAGAAACCACACAGGCCATTTTTGAAAAAAACGTCAACCATTTTGGCCAAAAATGAATTTTTTTTTCAAATTTCTCCAAACTCGGATATATCATCCAGAAACCACACAGGCCATTTTTGAAAAAAAACGTCAACCATTTTGGCCAAAAATGAAATTTTTTTTCAAATTTCTCCAAACTCGGATATATCATCCAAAAACCACACAGGCCATTTTTGAAAAAAACGTCAACCCCGCGGGTTACATTTTGGCCAAAAATGAAACATTTCTTCACGTTTCTCCAAACTCGGATATATCATCCAAAAACCACACAGGCCATTTTTGAAAAAAACGTCAACCATTTTGGCCAAAAATGAATTTTTTTTTTCAAATTTCTCCAAACTCGGATATATCATCCAAAAACCACACAGGCCATTTTTGAAAAAAACGTCAACCATTTTGGCCAAAAATGAATTTTTTTTTTCAAATTTCTCCAAACTCGGATATATCATCCAAAAACCACACAGGCCATTTTTGAAAAAAACGTCAACCATTTTGGCCAAAAATGAATTTTTTTTTTCAAATTTCTCCAAACTCGGATATATCATCCAAAAACCACACAGGCCATTTTTGAAAAAAACGTCAACCATTTTGGCCAAAAATGAATTTTTTTTTTCAAATTTCTCCAAACTCGGATATATCATCCAAAAACCACACAGGCCATTTTTGAAAAAAACGTCAACCCCACGGGTTACATTTTGGCCAAAAATGAAAAATTTCTTCAAATTTCTCCAAACTCGGATATATCATCCAAAAACCACACAGGCCATTTTTGAAAAAAACGTCAACCCCGCGGGTTACATTTTGGCCAAAAATGAAAAATGTCTTCAAATTTCTCCAAACTCGGATATATCATCCAAAAACCACACAGGCCATTTTTGAAAAAACCGTCAACCCCGCGGGTTACAATTTGGCCAAAAATGAAAAATTTCTCCAAACTCGGATATATCATCCAAAAACCACACAGGCCATTTTTGAAAAAAACGTCAACCCCGCGGGTTACATTTTGGCCAAAAATGAAAAATTTCTTCAAATTTCTCCAAACTCGGATATATCATCCAGAAACCACACAGGCCATTTTTGAAAAAAAACGTCAACCATTTTGGCCAAAAATGAATTTTTTTTTCAAATTTCTCCAAACTCGGATATATCATCCAAAAACCACACAGGCCATTTTTGAAAAAAACGTCAACCATTTTGGCCAAAAATGAAACATTTCTTCAAGTTTTTCCAAACTCGGATATATCATCCAAAAACCACACAGGCCATTTTTGAAAAAAACGTCAACCATTTTGGCCAAAAATGAATTCTTTTTTCAAATTTCTCCAAACTCGGATATATCATCCAGAAACCACACAGGCCATTTTTGAAAAAAACGTCAACCATTTTGGCCAAAAATGAAATTTTTTTTCAAATTTCTCCAAACTCGGATATATCATCCAAAAACCACACAGGCCATTTTTGAAAAAAACGTCAACCATTTTGGCCAAAAATGAATTTTTTTTTCAAATTTCTCCAAACTCGGATATATCATCCAAAAACCACACAAGCCATTTTTGAAAAAAACCTCAACCCCGAAGGGTTACATTTTGGCCAAAAATGAAAAATTTCTTCAAATTTCTCCAAACTCGGATATATCATCCAAAAACCACACAGGCCATTTTTGAAAGAAACGTCAACCATTTTGGCCAAAAATGAATTTTTTTTTCAAATTTCTCCAAACTCGGATATATCATCCAGAAACCACACAGGCCATTTTTGAAAAAAAACGTCAACCATTTTGGCCAAAAATGAAATTTTTTTTCAAATTTCTCCAAACTCGGATATATCATCCAAAAACCACACAGGCCATTTTTGAAAAAAACGTCAACCCCGCGGGTTACATTTTGGCCAAAAATGAAACATTTCTTTAAGTTTTTCCAAACTCGGATATATCATCCAAAAACCACACAGGCCATTTTTGAAAAAAACGTCAACCATTTTGTCCAAAAATGATTTTTTTTTTCAAATTTCTCCAAACTCGGATATATCATCCAGAAACCACACAGGCCATTTTTGAAAAAAACGTCAACCATTTTGTCCAAAAATGATTTTTTTTTTCAAATTTCTCCAAACTCGGATATATCATCCAAAAACCACACAAGCCATTTTTGAAAAAACGTCAACCCCGCGGGTTACATTTTGGCCGAAAATGAAAAATTTCTTCAAATTTCTCCAAACTCGGATATATCATCCAAAAACCACACAGGCCATTTTTGAAAAAAACGTCAACCATTTTGGCCAAAAATGAAAAATTTCTTCAAATTTCTCCAAACTCGGATATATCATCCAAAAACCACACAGGCCATTTTTGAAAAAAACGTCAACCATTTTGGCCAAAAATGAAATTTTTTTTCAAATTTCTCCAAACTCGGATATATCATCCAAAAACCACACAGGCCATTTTTGAAAAAAACGTCAACCGTTTTGGCCAAAAATGAATTTTTTTTTCAAATTTCTCCAAACTCGGATATATCATCCAGAAACCACACAGGCCATTGTGGTGGCAAAAAATGTTGTTCCTTCACCAAAATATTAAAAAAGGATGAGTGGACACGTCAGCTGTCTTTCTTGGGTTTTAATAAAAGGCATTCATGAATGGAGTCACACACAAACAACCTAACAGGAGTACAGTCAGTGAGTGAGTGAGCTGAAGAAGTTTAGAGACACGCTATCTTATAGTAAAACAAAGCTTTGAACAGACAAAATATATGGCGCCATGCCTGGCTTTACCCCCTGATAGTGAGAGTGGTAAATCCACAGGCACTGTGTCAAAGCGATCCTTCAGGTCCTGACCTCGGGCCTGCTAAGTGTGGATATTGCTTCCCCTGATAAGGCCACATAAATTGTCAGCACAGGAATGTTCACTTGAATAACATGTTTGTGCCCCAGTCTTAAAGCACACACCTGAATAACATGCTATACCAAAATTTCCCATTACATTCCACCCTTTTTAGCATTTTTATGCTAAACCAAACAAGAAACAGGAAATTTTGTACTGAACTACCCCATGACCTTTGGTGCCCTGCCCCGCACCAGCCAAACGCCAGCACCCCCAGTCTCCAACTCGGGAGGTTACAGACCCCAGGCAGAGGACCCCAGGTCACAGGCACAGACGAGCCAAAACCCCTCCCCTCACTTGACAAGAGGAGGGTAAAAGACTCATCCGTCTAGCTGCTCTTAACTTAAGATAAAAGGGGAAAAACCTCGAATATGATGAGGAAAAAATCCCATAATCAATACTAAACTAAACTACTTCAAATAATATGCAGAAGACCCAGAATAACACAAAACAAATCAAATCAAACTGTGAGACTAAAAAACGTAAGGAAAAAGATTACAATCATAACACGGTGTAAGCTGATAAATCAAACATCTCCAAAAACCATGACCGTTGTTCAACTATAAATAGAAATCACTTAACATTGATTACACGAGTGTAATTAGACTAATAATCTGATAAATCAAACATCTATCAAAACTGTGTTTGTGAAATTCAGACTTTCAGTAATCACCGTCATGTCCAGCAGTAGAAACAAAATCACAAGCAATGATAAAATACTACTGTTCAAAAACATCAAACTCACACATATAGCAATGCATGAAAACCAAACATGGTGCTTTGTGATTATCTTAAACTGAAAACATAAAAAAAACAACTTTATTGGTTACATCACTCAATGTGAAAAATTATCAACACTGAATATGGAAACTTAAAGGAGCTCATCCCGCAACTCTGTAGTTCTTGTGAGAGTGAGAGTGATCCTAAAGTCAATGTTTATGAGAATTGAAACCTGCGACCATATCAGGTCACATCTGAAGATGTCCAAGTTGTCGTCCCACATTACCTGTCGCCACCACAGGTTGTCCACGTGCTGATGTACCCCGAGACTGCTCTCTGGGTGTAACACGATCCCGAGTGAACAAACTGCGCTTCTCTGAGTAGTAGGATTTGTGGTCCTTTGGGAAAAGTGGAGTTGTTTTCAAAACAACTGTGGAAACATTCCAGGAACAAACCTTCAGCCCCTCGTAACTCACAACAGTTGCGTTGAATCCTCAGCTGTTCCTCTGTCGGGTTGTGAACTACGAGTGCAGGGACATGTCATTCTGGGTAAAAGCAATCATTGCCCCCAGAATTTTAGGAAGAGGTGTTCAACGGCACAGAGTTACCTTTGTCATGTGACAGGGCAGCGCAAGCACGGCAGCTTGCGTTGGTCAGCACCCTTGCAGCTCTCATCACTGCCCTGCATCCGACGTTGTCCTCCAGCTCGATGTTGTGTTACTCACGGTAACAGCAGATGTCTTCACCAGAATGCAAAGCGTGTGGTGTAGATTTGTGGCCTGGGTGAGGTGAATCTGTCATGACGTTGTTGCTCGTCCTGCGGTTGTAGATCTCCTTCAGTAACAGCACCGACAGCCACGCGGTGATGGAGATAACCAGCAGGAAACTGGTCGCCACCCTTAGGCCGCACCCGAGCTGCTTACAGGGATGTCATGGTCGTTCACCACGATGTAGTCGCCTGACCTGCGGTCACACAGCTCTGTGTCTGCTGGCCCTGTAGGGCAACCTTCACCTGTTGGTAAAATTTATACGAAAAACAAACAACAGGAAAAAAAAAACAAACAGACAACAACGAGAATGCACAATACCACATCATTCATCCACACACTGGCCAGTGATTTCATACATACTTCAATCATTCATCCTTCCCCCTTTTTGACACATGGTTCAACCCATGTGTCAACTTCACACACTGTGGAGAAAACATAAACAAGGGAAACAGCAGAGACTGCTGTTCTCTGGTTTTCCACACGGCCCTCTCTTGCCAGAGAGGCTCATATCAACAAGTTGGCTATCTCAGCGGTAGCCACAACTGTGGGGATGGAACGGGGGTGTTAGAGAAAAACAACGGACACATACTTCGTGAGACAAAAGTAGCCTTGAAGCTGCGACTGCAGCTGCATCTGTCCTGGTATCACCTAGAGAGAAAATGTCAATGTTGTTTACGTGAACTTTCGCACAGCAATTTGTTATGTCGGTACCAGCAGTTCAACCAAAAAGAAATATCAATTAATGCTGATCATTTAGGTTTTCCTGTTGAAGTCGTCTCCATTCACCCAAATATGTCCAACATCCTGAAAATTAACACTCTTCAAAAAAAAAAAAAAATACTGAGTAGAGTATCCTTTAACTCTGGCCTGTGGGAGAAAAACATACATTATGATGGCCACATGGTCATGTGGCTTTCCGTCCTCAGCTGTTGGAAGGAGAGTAACAGGGTTAAAACAGTACATGACAGAAGTCAGAATCCCTCCTTCTCGTCAACAGTCCTGGTCAAAGGTCATGAGCAGTCAGTCAGTCCAAGTACTGGAGGTGCTTTGTAAAACTACTTTAAAGTCAGTACAACACTTTGTCAGCCTCCACAGTCGTCAGTGTCAAACCTAAGTGACAGGGTCTGAGCTTTAGGCCTTGTCCATAAGCAATTGCTGCGAATGGTGCCTAAATTACTGCACAACGAGCGACCCATTGTCTGCTAGCTTCTCATGGCCAAAAAGTATATCACTTTTAATGAATTTACAGAATTGAAATGTATTTATTTATTTATTTTCTGGATGAGGGGGATCCTCCCTCTGTTAAGATCATGTGACTCAAGATGTGACCTCTGTGGCAACAAACTACATGTTGGACAGGCTGGCCTAGTGCCCCTGTTCACCCAGATGGGTCAAAAGAGCCAGAGCAGCTTTAACGCATCTCTCTCTGGTCTCACTTGCAATCAAGATACCATCACCATTCTGCAACAAAGCACGTTTCTCTGGCAACACCAGAGGCTCCAGGCTGTCCCCCAGAGTAAAGCAATAAATCGTTGAAGATTTACACCAACCCTGACACAACCGAGCAAAACGCCTACACCTTCCCACCAAACCAAAAGGCAAAACCAAAATTGACTGTCAAATTTACATGAAAGCGTTTAAAAAGCCATCAACAACTAAAAAAACCATTTAATTCAAAACAAAATAGTGTACGGATTCTGTACCATCGGCGCCCTGGCCTGCACAGCAACATTGACAGCCTGCAGGTCTTTCACAAATCTCCACTCCACAGGCTCGCCCTCAGGTCGAATCTTATGCACCAGAAAAAATGGGGGTTCTCACTGGAGAACCAGCACATGGCACAATCACACCAGCTTTCAACAAAGCATCATACACAGGCCTAATGCCTTCACTTGCATCATGTCTGAGAGGATAGTAGTCACAACAGGGATAAAACAGTGTGATTTAGGCTAATCGTTATAACAACAGGCTCATAATTGTTTTTAATCAGAAACGTCATGCTTACTTTTAGCCCAGAGATGACTGAGAATATCTTTTAATTCCGAGATCTCTTCAACAGATTTAAACAGTTTCTTGTCTATGTGAAAATTGGGATAGTCAAAGAAAAATATGATCTCATCCTCAACTTCAACATCATTATTCAACAATTTGCAATTTCCCCTCAGGACTTCTTTAAAGTGCACCTGAGGATCAGCTCTAGCCGTCTAGTTTGAGGAAGCATTTAGCTTCTCTACCCAATTTTCCAAGTTTGTACATGCAGGATTCACCAATGAGATGTGTGGTTCCGATTGTTGAGGCAATACATTTAACATTATCTCAAAATAACCTATTTGTATTCAAACAATCCCCGCCTAGCATTATTTCATCAGTGATACTCTTACTGTCATAATAGGAGTGTATGTGTACTGCAGCGCAGGCATGTGACGTCAATGTGTGTGTGCTCTGAGCTGCAGCACAACAGAGCAGGGGGAGAGTCACTTTCCCCTTTAACACGAGTTGTGTGTCGGGGTGGTGGAAAAGCATTGATAGTTTTTTACCCTTATCTCACTTATACCCCGTTGGTGTACAAATCAAAGATAACCCTAACAAACAAATAAAATCATTTTTCATAAATTTAAAACTGGAAATGTTTTCCCAAATTAGGATCAAATGCATTTTAGTGGAGCTAAAAACTTCCCTCCCACACCAACTGTCTACTGATACGTGGTGCTGAGTTTAAGCTATTTATTATCAGATTCACAGCTGCTTAACTAGAATCAGTGGCCCCGGATTCGACCCGATCCAGATATTTCAACATGTCTATCATCATTGTGTACCTAGGTTCTAGCTGCATGTGTTGTAGTTCTGCTTCGAGGCTCTGAACTGTTTCTAGCATGAGCTCAGTGTCAGTATCAGTGTTACGGCGTGCAGCATGTGTCTGTGTATCAGTGTGTGTGTCAGTGTAGGTGTTCTCACGTGTTTCCAATGCGCTCCCAGCTGCCGGCCCAGTGTCTCCACCAGACTCGTCCCGGCTCCCACCTCCACCATGTAGTCTGTCCCAATTCACCCTCTCTCTCCTCTCATTGGGGCAGTACCGTGCCCAGTGTCCTATCTTGCCACACCGAAAGCATCGGCCCCCCCTTTCGTTGCCGCGACCTGCTGCTCCGCGTCCGCAGCCGGCATGGTCCCGGCCTCGGTTCTGAGACCTGCGTCGCGGGTGGAGTTGGCGGTCGCGGCCACAGCTGCCCCCTCTGTCACCACTGTCCATGTTCTTTATCAGTTCTGCAGCCAAGACTGACATGCGTCTGGCTCGTTCTTCCTTCTCCATCTTTTCCTTTTGGATGGTGCGTTCAATGGCATAAGCCTTGACTTCGTCCAGGCTTACACAGTAGCTATACCAGTGGTGACTGTGCACAGACAGCATGTTTATCAGCCACTGTCCATGGCATGGACACGGGCTGCTCACATTGTTCTTTTTCCCCGGGCTTGGGGAGCGCCAGGCAGGGTGGGAGCTGCTGCTGCTGATGATGATGATGATGAGGAGAAACATCCTGAAGTGACGATGAAGGTGGGGGTGGAGGTGGATGGCACGGTGCAGTCGAGTCCAGGTCTGGATCCAGCTTCAGACACTGGGGCACGGTCCTGTTGGAGCCCTGTCTACACTCTGCTTCACACATCCACATGTCAAAAGCTTTCCAATTTATCCTAATTCCCTTCTTGCTTTTATTATTCCGACGCAGCAGTCTCGCATTTAAAGCCTTTAACTCTTCAACGCTCAGGCTGCCCATTTTTGGAAATTTAAATTCTCTGACCCACAGATCTAATTGGGCTATGGCTTCCTCTCCATAGTTATCTGTCATGTACTTTATATTTGGGGCTTCGTAATCTGGTCCCTCGGATAGATTACATCCAGAGGGTTTGCTTTGTTTCGTTCCCATGATTGTATTCTCTCAGACGTTTGCAAGTTTAATTTTCACAAAAGAAAAAACAGTAGGCCACTCAGATTTAGATTATCTTACTTACTCACCGTTCAAATTTGAATCTTTAAAATCTTTAAGCATAATAAATTTAGATTTAATTTCAGAATAACCGCAATTTAGATTATTTTCTGTTTTAAAGAAAAGAGAAGAAGAGTAGCACTGCTAAATTTTAATTTTAAATTTACTCTTTAACTTTAACCGGATTCCGACTTTAATTATTTTCTCAAAATTAAATTGTAGTTCTCCAGACAGTCAAAATTGTTTCTTCTCCTTACTCCGCCTGTCTTAGTGTTGTAGCCCCTAAGTGCCTCAGACTCCCGGGTCTGGCTTACTGCAGGTTCCTAGAACCTGAAGCCCCAAGTCCTCGACTTGAGGGAAGTCTACCGCTCCCTGACACTTGGCCTCCCCCGAATAGGAAGCCGAGTTGTCCGGCACGTCTGCCGCCACTACTGCGAACTCAGTAGGTAGAGACGGGACTTTGGCCCTTTCTTTTCTCAAAACTCACCAGAAAAAGACAGCGAGGTGTTTTCTGTAGCCACCGAGTTCGTTGGACCCCGAACGGTGAGGGGACTCTCAGTCCTCTGGACGTCAGGCCCTCTTCTCAACCTTCCTTGACGGGGGAGTCCGAGGTGTGCGCTTTAATCACCTTCGGTCCAGAAACGAAAAATCCGCTCACAGATGGGGTCCCTTCGTGGTCGCCAAATTGTGGTGGCAAAAAATGTTGTTCCTTCACCAAAATATTAAAAAAGGATGAGTGGACACGTCAGCTGTCTTTCTTGGGTTTTAATAAAAGGCATTCATGAATGGAGTCACACACAAACAACCTAACAGGAGTACAGTCAGTGAGTGAGTGAGCTGAAGAAGTTTAGAGACACGCTATCTTATAGTAAAACAAAGCTTTGAACAGACAAAATATATGGCGCCATGCCTGGCTTTACCCCCTGATAGTGAGAGTGGTAAATCCACAGGCACTGTGTCAAAGCGATCCTTCAGGTCCTGACCTCGGGCCTGCTAAGTGTGGATATTGCTTCCCCTGATAAGGCCACATAAATTGTCAGCACAGGAATGTTCACTTGAATAACATGTTTGTGCCCCAGTCTTAAAGCACACACCTGAATAACATGCTATACCAAAATTTCCCATTACACCATTTTTGAAAAAAACGTCAACCATTTTGGCCAAAAATATTTTTTTTTTTCAAATTTCTTCAAACTCGGATACAGATGTTACTGGTTCAAATTTGCGGGGTTTGTCCTGCACTGCAGGATCGCGTGATCGCGTGACTTTTCACCACAACTGTTTTCCTCTAGGTGGCAGCACCGTACTAAATACTGCTCAGACGTTTTGGGGACAATGCTGACAGCCTGATAGCCGCGATTAGGAGTGGCGCTGTTCATGATACAGAATACAAGAGGATGAAAGGAGAACTAGCTGCAGACAGTAAATAATATAGTAGCCTAGTTTTTCAATGACAAAATGTAACGACGGCAGCTACAGTAGACTATAGCCCACGTCTCACTCTCTTTTTTCGGTCATCTGTCTCGTCATCTCCAAAATGTGTTTTTAAAATGAGCCAACTACAGTACTGTGCAGTAGTGCCGCAGATTTCTCACTCCGCACCTTGTTTGAGAGTGCAGCTGGATGATTTCTTGTGAATGAACGGGTCTGTGTCACTTTGGGGCTGGGCGATAAAACATAGGATAAATAACTTTCCCTCGATAGAAGACGCGGCCGATACAAAGTGACACCGTCAGCCATGCAGCCGGCCTGGACTTTTTATTTTTAATTATGAAGGATCATCTGCGCAAGGCAAAGATGATAGCATCAACAAAACACGGCGTAACACACGCGGCTGTATGGGACAGGCTTTTATTTAATTCAGAACAAACCGCTTAGCAAAAATGGAAAATATAGTCTATAATAATTAATTGATCTGTTGTTTGGCCACTGTTTGAAAATAACCCGAATTATGAGCAAATAATCTGATCCAGAACAGCAGTCATAATCAGACTTCTTCTAAATAAACCTAAACATTAAATAACTGGGTCAGGTCGGACCATGGGGTTATTTTTTCTCTTCTTCTTCACAGGAGAAGAGGAGGCTATGTGCAAAGTACCACATTAACATCTCTATTCATATAACGCCCATCGAAACAGCTGATTTACATGTCGGCCGTTAAGGCAAGGCAAGGCAAGGCAATTTTATTTGTATAGCCCGTTTTTACAAACAGTTTGTCTCAAAGGGCTTCACATGGCATCGTAGCAACATCCTCTGTCCTTAGACCCTCACATCGACTGAGGAAAAACTCCATGGAAACCCTTTTAACAGGGAAAAACAGGAGAAACCTCAGGGTGAGCAACAGAGGAGGGATCCCTCACCCAGGACGGACAGACGTGCAATAGATGTTGTTACAGACAAGAAAACAGTTTACAGTTTGTCACAGAATGTGCGGAATATGGAAATGTTAACACATGGCGATTGGCCATTCACGCGGCTTTGTTCTTGGTTTCGGCCAATCAGCTTATAAGCACATGGCTAATTATCAGCTTTCAACCAATCGCACTGTTTTAATGTGTGTGTGTGAAAGTTATTTTCTTTAGTTCATTTTCGTTTCTTTTGGATTTTTTTTACAACAATGTATCAATATAATATTGTTTTCGTTTCATTTCGTTATAAAAATCAATCCCTTTTCTTTGAAACAATGAGATTGAGCAGCTAAAACTCAATAAACTCAACCATGGCTTGTCTTATTGTTAATCTGAACGCACATGTATAAAGGGCAGAGTCAAGGCAGCAGATAAATCACAAAACATCAACGCGTCCGTGAGCGCAGCGCACCTCCTCTTCTCCTGTGAAGAAGAAGAGAAAAAATAACCCCATGGTCCGACCTGACCCAGTTATTTAATGTTTAGGTTTATTTAGAAGAAGTCTGATTATGACTGCTGTTCTGGATCAGATTATTTGCTCATAATTCGGGTTATTTTCAAACAGTGGCCAAACAACAGATCAATTAATTATTATAGACTATATTTTCCATTTTTGCTAAGCGGTTTGTTCTGAATTAAATAAAAGCCTGTCCCATACAGCCGCGTGTGTTACGCCGTGTTTTGTTGATGCTATCATCTTTGCCTTGCGCAGATGATCCTTCATAATTAAAAATAAAAAGTCCAGGCCGGCTGCATGGCTGACGGTGTCACTTTGTATCGGCCGCGTCTTCTATCGAGGGAAAGTTATTTATCCTATGTTTTATCGCCCAGCCCCAAAGTGACACAGACCCGTTCATTCACAAGAAATCATCCAGCTGCACTCTCAAACAAGGTGCGGAGTGAGAAATCTGCGGCACTACTGCACAGTACTGTAGTTGGCTCATTTTAAAAACACATTTTGGAGATGACGAGACAGATGACCGAAAAAAGAGAGTGAGACGTGGGCTATAGTCTACTGTAGCTGCCGTCGTTACATTTTGTCATTGAAAAACTAGGCTACTATATTATTTACTGTCTGCAGCTAGTTCTCCTTTCATCCTCTTGTATTCTGTATCATGAACAGCGCCACTCCTAATCGCGGCGATATGTGATAGGCTACATAATCATCAAGTCATAAAGCAAGACAGGCTTTATCATATTACAATAGTTTCTGTGATTTAGGCAGTGTATACAGTAGTTAGTTCTAGTTTAATAGCCTAGAGTTTAAGCTGTGGATTACTGCACAGATCACTGAGTCATCCGCCTGTCGTCCTCCGTTCTCACAGATGCCACCTGGCGGTTGTTTTGGCACATTGAGGCTTTTCATTAAAACCTCTTGTCTCGCCAAAGAAAAAAAATGCATGAGTCTTGTGCCGTCTCGCGTGGACCACGCGTGAAGTCCGCAAATTTGAACCAGTAACATCTGTATATCATCCAGAAACCACACAGGCCATTTTTGAAAAAAACGTCAACCATTTTGGCCAAAAATGAATTTTTTTTCTCAAATTTCTCCAAACTCGGATATATCATCCAAAAACCACACAGGCCATTTTTGAAAAAAACGTCAACCATTTTGGCCAAAAATGAATTTTTTTTTCAAATTTCTCCAAACTCGGATATATCATCCAAAAACCACACAAGCCATTTTTGAAAAAAACCTCAACCCCGAAGGGTTACATTTTGGCCAAAAATGAAAAATTTCTTCAAATTTCTCCAAACTCGGATATATCATCCAAAAACCACACAGGCCATTTTTGAGAAAAACGTCAACCATTTTGGCCAAAAATGAATTTTTTTTTCAAATTTCTCCAAACTCGGATATATCATCCAGAAACCACACAGGCCATTTTTGAAAAAAAACGTCAACCATTTTGGCCAAAAATGAAATTTTTTTTCAAATTTCTCCAAACTCGGATATATCATCCAAAAACCACACAGGCCATTTTTGAAAAAAACGTCAACCCCGCGGGTTACATTTTGGCCAAAAATGAAACATTTCTTCACGTTTCTCCAAACTCGGATATATCATCCAAAAACCACACAGGCCATTTTTGAAAAAAACGTCAACCATTTTGGCCAAAAATGAATTTTTTTTTTCAAATTTCTCCAAACTCGGATATATCATCCAAAAACCACACAGGCCATTTTTGAAAAAAACGTCAACCATTTTGGCCAAAAATGAATTTTTTTTTTCAAATTTCTCCAAACTCGGATATATCATCCAAAAACCACACAGGCCATTTTTGAAAAAAACGTCAACCATTTTGGCCAAAAATGAATTTTTTTTTTCAAATTTCTCCAAACTCGGATATATCATCCAAAAACCACACAGGCCATTTTTGAAAAAAACGTCAACCATTTTGGCCAAAAATGAATTTTTTTTTTCAAATTTCTCCAAACTCGGATATATCATCCAAAAACCACACAGGCCATTTTTGAAAAAAACGTCAACCCCACGGGTTACATTTTGGCCAAAAATGAAAAATTTCTTCAAATTTCTCCAAACTCGGATATATCATCCAAAAACCACACAGGCCATTTTTGAAAAAAACGTCAACCCCGCGGGTTACATTTTGGCCAAAAATGAAAAATTTCTTCAAATTTCTCCAAACTCGGATATATCATCCAAAAACCACACAGGCCATTTTTGAAAAAAACGTCAACCCCGCGGGTTACATTTTTGCCAAAAATGAAAAATTTCTCCAAACTCGGATATATCATCCAAAAACCACACAGGCCATTTTTGAAAAAAACGTCAACCCCGCGGGTTACATTTTTGCCAAAAATGAAAAATTTCTTCAAATTTCTCCAAACTCGGATATATCATCCAGAAACCACACAGGCCATTTTTGAAAAAAAACGTCAACCATTTTGGCCAAAAATGGAATTTTTTTTCAAATTTCTCCAAACTCGGATATATCATCCAAAAACCACACAGGCCATTTTTGAAAAAAACGTCAACCATTTTGGCCAAAAATGAAACATTTCTTCAAGTTTTTCCAAACTCGGATATATCATCCAAAAACCACACAGGCCATTTTTGAAAAAAACGTCAACCATTTTGGCCAAAAATGAATTCTTTTTTCAAATTTCTCCAAACTCGGATATATCATCCAGAAACCACACAGGCCATTTTTGAAAAAAACGTCAACCATTTTGGCCAAAAATGAAATTTTTTTTCAAATTTCTCCAAACTCGGATATATCATCCAAAAACCACACAGGCCATTTTTGAAAAAAACGTCAACCATTTTGGCCAAAAATGAATTTTTTTTTCAAATTTCTCCAAACTCGGATATATCATCCAAAAACCACACAAGCCATTTTTGAAAAAAACCTCAACCCCGAAGGGTTACATTTTGGCCAAAAATGAAAAATTTCTTCAAATTTCTCCAAACTCGGATATATCATCCAAAAACCACACAGGCCATTTTTGAGAGAAACGTCAACCATTTTGGCCAAAAATGAATTTTTTTTTCAAATTTCTCCAAACTCGGATATATCATCCAGAAACCACACAGGCCATTTTTGAAAAAAAACGTCAACCATTTTGGCCAAAAATGAAATTTTTTTTCAAATTTCTCCAAACTCGGATATATCATCCAAAAACCACACAGGCCATTTTTGAAAAAAACGTCAACCCCGCGGGTTACATTTTGGCCAAAAATGAAACATTTCTTTAAGTTTTTCCAAACTCGGATATATCATCCAAAAACCACACAGGCCATTTTTGAAAAAAACGTCAACCATTTTGGCCAAAAATGAATTTTTTTTTCAAATTTCTCCAAACTCGGATATATCATCCAGAAACCACACAGGCCATTTTTGAAAAAAACGTCAACCATTTTGGCCAAAAATGAATTTTTTTTTTCAAATTTCTCCAAACTCGGATATATCATCCAAAAACCACACAGGCCATTTTTGAAAAAAACGTCAACCATTTTGGCCAAAAATGAATTTTTTTTTCAAATTTCTCCAAACTCGGATATATCATCCAAAAACCACACAGGCCATTTTTGAAAAAAACGTCAACCATTTTGGCCAAAAATGAATTTTTTTTTCAAATTTCTCCAAACTCGGATATATCATCCAAAAACCACACAGGCCATTTTTGAAAAAAACGTCAACCCCACGGGTTACATTTTGGCCAAAAATTAAAAATTTCTTCAAATTTCTCCAAACTCGGATATATCATCCAAAAACCACACAGGCCATTTTTGAAAAAAACGTCAACCCCGCGGGTTACATTTTGGCCAAAAATGAAAAATGTCTTCAAATTTCTCCAAACTCGGATATATCATCCAAAAACCACACAGGCCATTGTGGTGGCAAAAAATGTTGTTCCTTCACCAAAATATTAAAAAGGATGAGTGGACACGTCAGCTGTCTTTCTTGGGTTTTAATAAAAGGCATTCATGAATGGAGTCACACACAAACAACCTAACAGGAGTACAGTCAGTGAGTGAGTGAGCTGAAGAAGTTTAGAGACACGCTATCTTATAGTAAAACAAAGCTTTGAACAGACAAAATATATGGCGCCATGCCTGGCTTTACCCCCTGATAGTGAGAGTGGTAAATCCACAGGCACTGTGTCAAAGCGATCCTTCAGGTCCTGACCTCGGGCCTGCTAAGTGTGGATATTGCTTCCCCTGATAAGGCCACATAAATTGTCAGCACAGGAATGTTCACTTGAATAACATGTTTGTGCCCCAGTCTTAAAGCACACACCTGAATAACATGCTATACCAAAATTTCCCATTACATTCCACCCTTTTTAGCATTTTTATGCTAAACCAAACAAGAAACAGGAAATTTTGTACTGAACTACCCCATGACCTTTGGTGCCCTGCCCCGCACCAGCCAAACGCCAGCACCCCCAGTCTCCAACTCGGGAGGTTACAGACCCCAGGCAGAGGACCCCAGGTCACAGGCACAGACGAGCCAAAACCCCTCCCCTCACTTGACAAGAGGAGGGTAAAAGACTCATCCGTCTAGCTGCTCTTAACTTAAGATAAAAGGGGAAAAACCTCGAATATGATGAGGAAAAAATCCCATAATCAATACTAAACTAAACTACTTCAAATAATATGCAGAAGACCCAGAATAACACAAAACAAATCAAATCAAACTGTGAGACTAAAAAACGTAAGGAAAAAGATTACAATCATAACACGGTGTAAGCTGATAAATCAAACATCTCCAAAAACCATGACCGTTGTTCAACTATAAATAGAAATCACTTAACATTGATTACACGAGTGTAATTAGACTAATAATCTGATAAATCAAACATCTATCAAAACTGTGTTTGTGAAATTCAGACTTTCAGTAATCACCGTCATGTCCAGCAGTAGAAACAAAATCACAAGCAATGATAAAATACTACTGTTCAAAAACATCAAACTCACACATATAGCAATGCATGAAAACCAAACATGGTGCTTTGTGATTATCTTAAACTGAAAACATAAAAAAAACAACTTTATTGGTTACATCACTCAATGTGAAAAATTATCAACACTGAATATGGAAACTTAAAGGAGCTCATCCCGCAACTCTGTAGTTCTTGTGAGAGTGAGAGTGATCCTAAAGTCAATGTTTATGAGAATTGAAACCTGCGACCATATCAGGTCACATCTGAAGATGTCCAAGTTGTCGTCCCACATTACCTGTCGCCACCACAGGTTGTCCACGTGCTGATGTACCCCGAGACTGCTCTCTGGGTGTAACACGATCCCGAGTGAACAAACTGCGCTTCTCTGAGTAGTAGGATTTGTGGTCCTTTGGGAAAAGTGGAGTTGTTTTCAAAACAACTGTGGAAACATTCCAGGAACAAACCTTCAGCCCCTCGTAACTCACAACAGTTGCGTTGAATCCTCAGCTGTTCCTCTGTCGGGTTGTGAACTACGAGTGCAGGGACATGTCATTCTGGGTAAAAGCAATCATTGCCCCCAGAATTTTAGGAAGAGGTGTTCAACGGCACAGAGTTACCTTTGTCATGTGACAGGGCAGCGCAAGCACGGCAGCTTGCGTTGGTCAGCACCCTTGCAGCTCTCATCACTGCCCTGCATCCGACGTTGTCCTCCAGCTCGATGTTGTGTTACTCACGGTAACAGCAGATGTCTTCACCAGAATGCAAAGCGTGTGGTGTAGATTTGTGGCCTGGGTGAGGTGAATCTGTCATGACGTTGTTGCTCGTCCTGCGGTTGTAGATCTCCTTCAGTAACAGCACCGACAGCCACGCGGTGATGGAGATAACCAGCAGGAAACTGGTCGCCACCCTTAGGCCGCACCCGAGCTGCTTACAGGGATGTCATGGTCGTTCACCACGATGTAGTCGCCTGACCTGCGGTCACACAGCTCTGTGTCTGCTGGCCCTGTAGGGCAACCTTCACCTGTTGGTAAAATTTATACGAAAAACAAACAACAGGAAAAAAAAAACAAACAGACAACAACGAGAATGCACAATACCACATCATTCATCCACACACTGGCCAGTGATTTCATACATACTTCAATCATTCATCCTTCCCCCTTTTTGACACATGGTTCAACCCATGTGTCAACTTCACACACTGTGGAGAAAACATAAACAAGGGAAACAGCAGAGACTGCTGTTCTCTGGTTTTCCACACGGCCCTCTCTTGCCAGAGAGGCTCATATCAACAAGTTGGCTATCTCAGCGGTAGCCACAACTGTGGGGATGGAACGGGGGTGTTAGAGAAAAACAACGGACACATACTTCGTGAGACAAAAGTAGCCTTGAAGCTGCGACTGCAGCTGCATCTGTCCTGGTATCACCTAGAGAGAAAATGTCAATGTTGTTTACGTGAACTTTCGCACAGCAATTTGTTATGTCGGTACCAGCAGTTCAACCAAAAAGAAATATCAATTAATGCTGATCATTTAGGTTTTCCTGTTGAAGTCGTCTCCATTCACCCCAATGTGTTCAACATCCTGAAAATGAACACTCTTCAAAAAAAAAAAATACTGAGTAGAGTATCCTTTAACTCTGGCCTGTGGGAGAAAAACATACATTATGATGGCCACATGGTCATGTGGCTTTCCGTCCTCAGCTGTTGGAAGGAGAGTAACAGGGTTAAAACAGTTCATGACAGAAGTCAGAATCCCTCCTTCTCGTCAATAGTCCTGGTCAAAGGTCATGAGCAGTCAGTCAGTCCAAGTACTGGAGGTGCTTTGTAAAACTACTTTAAAGTCACTACAACACTTTGTCAGCCTCCACAGTCGTCAGTGTCAAACCTAAGTGACAGGGTCTGAGCTTTAGGCCTTGTCCATAAGCAATTGCTGCGAATGGTGCCTAAATTACTGCACAACGAGCGACCCATTGTCTGCTAGCTTCTCATGGCCAAAAAGTATATCACTTTTAATGAATTTACAGAATTGAAATGTATTTATTTATTTTTCTGGATGAGGGGGATCCTCCCTCTGTTAAGATCATGTGACCCAAGATGTGACCTCTGTGGCAACAAACTACATGTTGGACAGGCTGGCCTAGTGCCCCTGTTCACCCAGATGGGTCAAAAGAGCCAGAGCAGCTTTAACGCATCTCTCTCTGGTCTCACTTGCAATCAAGATACCATCACCATTCTGCAACAAAGCACGTTTCTCTGGCAACACCAGAGGCTCCAGGCTGTCCCCCAGAGTAAAGCAATAAATCGTTGAAGATTTACACCAACCCTGACACAACCGAGCAAAACGCATACACCTTCCCACCAAACCAAAAGGCAAAACCAAAATTGACTGTCAAACTTACATGAAAGCGTTTAAAAAGATCAACAACTAAAAAAACCATTTAATTCAAAACAAAATAGTGTACGGATTCTGTACCATCGGCGCCCTGGCCTGCACAGCAACCTTGACAGCCTGCAGGTCTTGCACAAATCTCCACTCCACAGGCTCGCCCTCAGGTCGAATCTTATGCACCAGAAAAAATGGGGGTTCTCACTGGAGAACCAGCACATGGCACAATCACACCAGCTTTCAACAAAGCATCATACACAGGCCTAATGCCTTCACTTGCATCATGTCTGAGAGGATAGTAGTCACAACAGGGACAAAACAGTGTGATTTAGGCTAATCGTTATAACAACAGGCTCATAATTGTTTTTAATCAGAAACGTCATGCTTACTTTTAGCCCAGAGATGACTGAGAATATCTTTTAATTCCGAGATCTCTTCAACAGATTTAAACAGTTTCTTGTCTATGTGAAAATTGGGATAGTCAAAGAAAAATATGATCTCATCCTCAACTTCAACATCATTATTCAACAATTTGCAATTTGCCCTCAGGACTTCTTTAAAGTGCACCTGAGGATCAGCTGTAGCCTCTAGTTTGAGGAAGCATTTAGCTTCTCTACCCAATTTTCCAAGTTTGTACATGCAGGATTCACCAATGAGATGTGTGGTTCAGATTGTTGAGGCAATACATTTAACATTACCTCAAAATAACCTATTTGCATTCAAACAATCCCCGCCTAGCATTATTTAATCAGTGATACTCCTACTGTCATAATAGGAGTGTATGTGTGTACTGCAGCGCAGGCATGTGACGTCAATGTGTGTGTGCTCGAGCTGCAGCACAACAGAGCAGGGGGAGAGTTACTTTCCCCTAACATGATTGTGTGTCGGGGTGGTGGAAAAGCATTGATAGTTTTTACCCTTATCTCACTCAACCCCGTTGTGTACAAATCAAAGATAAACCTAACAAACAAATAAATCATTTTTCATCAATTTAAAACTGGAAAAAATGTTTTCCCAAATTAGGATCAAATGCATTTTAGTGGAGCTAAAAACTTCCCTCCCACACCAACTGTCTACTGATACGTGGTGCTGAGTTTAAGCTATTTATTATCAAATTCACAGCTGCTTAACTAGAATCAGTGGCCCCGGATTCGACCCGATCCAGATATTTCAACATGTCTATCATCATTGTGTACCTAGGTTCTAGTGCATGTGTTGTAGTTCTGCTTCGAGGCTCTGAACTGTTTCTAGCATGAGCTCAGTGTCAGTATCAGTGTTACGGCGTGCAGCATGTGTCTGTGTATCAGTGTGTGTGTTAGTGTAGGTGTTCTCACGTGTTTCCAATGCGCTCCCAGCTGCCGGCCCAGTGTCTCCACCAGACTCGTCCCGGCTCCCACCTCCACCATGTAGTCTGTCCCAATTCACCCTCTCTCTCCTCTCATTGGGGCAGTACCGTGCCCAGTGTCCTATCTTGCCACACCGAAAGCATCGGCCCCCCCTTTCGTTGCCGCGACCTGCTGCTCCGCGTCCGCAGCCGGCATGGTCCCGGCCTCGGTTCTGAGACCTGCGTCGCGGGTGGAGTTGGCGGTCGCGGCCACAGCTGCCCCCTCTGTCACCACTGTCCATGTTCTTTATCAGTTCTGCAGCCAAGACTGACATGCGTCTGGCTCGTTCTTCCTTCTCCATCTTTTCCTTTTGGATGGTGCGTTCAATGGCATAAGCCTTGACTTCGTCCAGGCTTACACAGTATACCAGTGGCGACTGTGCACAGACAGCATGTTTATCAGCCACTGTCCATGGCATGGACACGGGCTGCTCACATTGTTCTTTTTCCCCGGGCTTGGGGAGCGCCAGGCAGGGTGGGAGCTGCTGCTGCTGATGATGATGATGATGAGGAGAAACATCCTGAAGTGACGATGAAGGTGGGGGTGGAGGTGGATGGCACGGTGCAGTCGAGTCCAGGTCTGGATCCAGCTTCAGACACTGGGGCACGGTCCTGTTGGAGCCCTGCCTACACTCTGCTTCACACATCCACATGTCAAAAGCTTTCCAATTTATCCTAATTCCCTTCTTGCTTTTATTATTCCGACGCAGCAGTCTCGCATTTAAAGCCTTTAACTCTTCAACGCTCAGGCTGCCCATTTTTGGAAATTTAAATTCTCTGACCCACAGATCTAATTGGGCTATGGCTTCCTCTCCATAGTTATCTGTCATGTACTTTATATTTGGGGCTTCGTAATCTGGTCCCTCGGATAGATTACATCCAGAGGGTTTGCTTTGTTTCGTTCCCATGATTGTATTCTCTCAGACGTTTGCAAGTTTAATTTTCACAAAAGAAAAAACAGTAGGCCACTCAGATTTAGATTATCTTACTTACTCACCGTTCAAATTTGAATCTTTAAAATCTTTAAGCATAATAAATTTAGATTTAATTTCAGAATAACCGCAATTTAGATTATTTTCTGTTTTAAAGAAAAGAGAAGAAGAGTAGCACTGCTAAATTTTAATTTTAAATTTACTCTTTAACTTTAACCGGATTCCGACTTTAATTATTTTCTCAAAATTAAATTGTAGTTCTCCAGACAGTCAAAATTGTTTCTTCTCCTTACTCCGCCTGTCTTAGTGTTGTAGCCCCTAAGTGCCTCAGACTCCCGGGTCTGGCTTACTGCAGGTTCCTAGAACCTGAAGCCCCAAGTCCTCGACTTGAGGGAAGTCTACCGCTCCCTGACACTTGGCCTCCCCCGAATAGGAAGCCGAGTTGTCCGGCACGTCTGCCGCCACTACTGCGAACTCAGTAGGTAGAGACGGGACTTTGGCCCTTTCTTTTCTCAAAACTCACCAGAAAAAGACAGCGAGGTGTTTTCTGTAGCCACCGAGTTCGTTGGACCCCGAACGGTGAGGGGACTCTCAGTCCTCTGGACGTCAGGCCCTCTTCTCAACCTTCCTTGACGGGGGAGTCCGAGGTGTGCACTTTAATCACCTTCGGTCCAGAAACGAAAAATCCGCTCACAGATGGGGTCCCTTCGTGGTCGCCAAATTGTGGTGGCAAAAAATGTTGTTCCTTCACCAAAATATTAAAAAAGGATGAGTGGACACGTCAGCTGTCTTTCTTGAGTTTTAATAAAAGGCATTCATGAATGGAGTCACACACAAACAACCGAACAGGAGTACAGTCAGTGAGTGAGTGAGCTGAAGAAGTTTAGAGACACGCTATCTTATAGTAAAACAAAGCTTTGAACAGACAAAATATATGGCGCCATGCCTGGCTTTACCCCCTGATAGTGAGAGTGGTAAATCCACAGGCACTGTGTCAAAGCGATCCTTCAGGTCCTGACCTCGGGCCTGCTAAGTGTGGATATTGCTTCCCCTGATAAGGCCACATAAATTGTCAGCACAGGAATGTTCACTTGAATAACATGTTTGTGCCCCAGTCTTAAAGCACACACCTGAATAACATGCTATACCAAAATTTCCCATTACACCATTTTTGAAAAAAACGTCAACCATTTTGGCCAAAATTTTTTTTTTTTTTCAAATTTCTTCAAACTCGGATACAGATGTTACTGGTTCAAATTTGCGGGGTTTGCACTGCAGGATCGCGTGATCGCGTGACTTTTCACCACAACTGTTTTCCTCTAGGTGGCAGCACCGTACTAAATACTGCTCAGAGTTTTGGGACAATGCTGACAGCCTGATAGCCGCGATTAGGAGTGGCGCTGTTCATGATACAGAATACAAGAGGATGAAAGGAGAACTAGCTGCAGACAGTAAATAATATAGTAGCCTAGTTTTTCAATGACAAAATGTAACGACGGCAGCTACAGTAGACTATAGCCCACGTCTCACTCTCTTTTTTCGGTCATCTGTCTCGTCATCTCCAAAATGTGTTTTTAAAATGAGCCAACTACAGTACTGTGCAGTAGTGCCGCAGATTTCTCACTCCGCACCTTGTTTGAGAGTGCAGCTGGATGATTTCTTGTGAATGAACGGGTCTGTGTCACTTTGGGGCTGGGCGATAAAACATAGGATAAATAACTTTCCCTCGATAGAAGACGCGGCCGATACAAAGTGACACCGTCAGCCATGCAGCCGGCCTGGACTTTTTATTTTTAATTATGAAGGATCATCTGCGCAAGGCAAAGATGATAGCATCAACAAAACACGGCGTAACACACGCGGCTGTATGGGACAGGCTTTTATTTAATTCAGAACAAACCGCTTAGCAAAAATGGAAAATATAGTCTATAATAATTAATTGATCTGTTGTTTGGCCACTGTTTGAAAATAACCCGAATTATGAGCAAATAATCTGATCCAGAACAGCAGTCATAATCAGACTTCTTCTAAATAAACCTAAACATTAAATAACTGGGTCAGGTCGGACCATGGGGTTATTTTTTCTCTTCTTCTTCACAGGAGAAGAGGAGGCTATGTGCAAAGTACCACATTAACATCTCTATTCATATAACGCCCATCGAAACAGCTGATTTACATGTCGGCCGTTAAGGCAAGGCAAGGCAAGGCAATTTTATTTGTATAGCCCGTTTTTACAAACAGTTTGTCTCAAAGGGCTTCACATGGCATCGTAGCAACATCCTCTGTCCTTAGACCCTCACATCGACTGAGGAAAAACTCCATGGAAACCCTTTTAACAGGGAAAAACAGGAGAAACCTCAGGGTGAGCAACAGAGGAGGGATCCCTCACCCAGGACGGACAGACGTGCAATAGATGTTGTTACAGACAAGAAAACAGTTTACAGTTTGTCACAGAATGTGCGGAATATGGAAATGTTAACACATGGCGATTGGCCATTCACGCGGCTTTGTTCTTGGTTTCGGCCAATCAGCTTATAAGCACATGGCTAATTATCAGCTTTCAACCAATCGCACTGTTTTAATGTGTGTGTGTGAAAGTTATTTTCTTTAGTTCATTTTCGTTTCTTTTGGATTTTTTTTACAACAATGTATCAATATAATATTGTTTTCGTTTCATTTCGTTATAAAAATCAATCCCTTTTCTTTGAAACAATGAGATTGAGCAGCTAAAACTCAATAAACTCAACCATGGCTTGTCTTATTGTTAATCTGAACGCACATGTATAAAGGGCAGAGTCAAGGCAGCAGATAAATCACAAAACATCAACGCGTCCGTGAGCGCAGCGCACCTCCTCTTCTCCTGTGAAGAAGAAGAGAAAAAATAACCACCTGGTCCGACCTGACCCAGTTATTTAATGTTTAGGTTTATTTAGAAGAAGTCTGATTATGACTGCTGTTCTGGATCAGATTATTTGCTCATAATTCGGGTTATTTTCAAACAGTGGCCAAACAACAGATCAATTAATTATTATAGACTATATTTTCCATTTTTGCTAAGCGGTTTGTTCTGAATTAAATAAAAGCCTGTCCCATACAGCCGCGTGTGTTACGCCGTGTTTTGTTGATGCTATCATCTTTGCCTTGCGCAGATGATCCTTCATAATTAAAAATAAAAAGTCCAGGCCGGCTGCATGGCTGACGGTGTCACTTTGTATCGGCCGCGTCTTCTATCGAGGGAAAGTTATTTATCCTATGTTTTATCGCCCAGCCCCAAAGTGACACAGACCCGTTCATTCACAAGAAATCATCCAGCTGCACTCTCAAACAAGGTGCGGAGTGAGAAATCTGCGGCACTACTGCACAGTACTGTAGTTGGCTCATTTTAAAAACACATTTTGGAGATGACGAGACAGATGACCGAAAAAAGAGAGTGAGACGTGGGCTATAGTCTACTGTAGCTGCCGTCGTTACATTTTGTCATTGAAAAACTAGGCTACTATATTATTTACTGTCTGCAGCTAGTTCTCCTTTCATCCTCTTGTATTCTGTATCATGAACAGCGCCACTCCTAATCGCGGCGATATGTGATAGGCTACATAATCATCAAGTCATAAAGCAAGACAGGCTTTATCATATTACAATAGTTTCTGTGATTTAGGCAGTGTATACAGTAGTTAGTTCTAGTTTAATAGCCTAGAGTTTAAGCTGTGGATTACTGCACAGATCACTGAGTCATCCGCCTGTCGTCCTCCGTTCTCACAGATGCCACCTGGCGGTTGTTTTGGCACATTGAGGCTTTTCATTAAAACCTCTTGTCTCGCCAAAGAAAAAAAATGCATGAGTCTTGTGCCGTCTCGCGTGGACCACGCGTGAAGTCCGCAAATTTGAACCAGTAACATCTGTATATCATCCAGAAACCACACAGGCCATTTTTGAAAAAAACGTCAACCATTTTGGCCAAAAATGAATTTTTTTTCTCAAATTTCTCCAAACTCGGATATATCATCCAAAAACCACACAGGCCATTTTTGAAAAAAACGTCAACCATTTTGGCCAAAAATGAATTTTTTTTTCAAATTTCTCCAAACTCGGATATATCATCCAAAAACCACACAAGCCATTTTTGAAAAAAAACCTCAACCCCGAAGGGTTACATTTTGGCCAAAAATGAAAATTTCTTCAAATTTCTCCAAACTCGGATATATCATCCAAAAACCACACAGGCCATTTTTGAAAAAAACGTCAACCATTTTGGCCAAAAATGAATTTTTTTTTCAAATTTCTCCAAACTCGGATATATCATCCAGAAACCACACAGGCCATTTTTGAAAAAAAACGTCAACCATTTTGGCCAAAAATGAAATTTTTTTTCAAATTTCTCCAAACTCGGATATATCATCCAAAAACCACACAGGCCATTTTTGAAAAAAACGTCAACCCCGCGGGTTACATTTTGGCCAAAAATGAAACATTTCTTCACGTTTCTCCAAACTCGGATATATCATCCAAAAACCACACAGGCCATTTTTGAAAAAAACGTCAACCATTTTGGCCAAAAATGAATTTTTTTTTTCAAATTTCTCCAAACTCGGATATATCATCCAAAAACCACACAGGCCATTTTTGAAAAAAACGTCAACCATTTTGGCCAAAAATGAATTTTTTTTTTCAAATTTCTCCAAACTCGGATATATCATCCAAAAACCACACAGGCCATTTTTGAAAAAAACGTCAACCATTTTGGCCAAAAATGATTTTTTTTTTTTCAAATTTCTCCAATCTCGGATATATCATCCAGAAACCACACAGGCCATTTTGATAAGAACGTCAACCATTTTTGGCCAAAAATGAATTTTTTTTTCAATATTTCTCCAACTCGGATATATCATCCAAAAACTCTCAGGCCATTTTGAAAAAAACGTCACCCCACGGGTTACATTTGGCACAAAAAATGAAAAATATCTTCAAATTTCTCCAAACTCGGATATATCATCCAAAGACCACACAGGCCATTGTTGTGAAAAAACGTCACGACCGCTGGGGGGGGTTTTGGTTGGCCAAAAATGAAATTTGTTTCAAATTTCTCCAAACTCGGATATATCATCCAGAAACCACACAGGCCATTTTTGAAAAAACGTCAACCATTTTGGCCAAAAATGAAAAATTTCTTCAAATTTCTCCAAACTCGGATATATCATCCAGAAACCACACAGGCCATTTTTGAAAAAAAACGTCAACCCCGCGGGTTACATTTTGGCCAAAAATGAAAAAATTCTTCAAATTTCTCCAAACTCGGATATATCATCCAAAAACCACACAGGCCATTTTTGAAAAAAACGTCAACCATTTTGGCCAAAAATGAAATTTTTTTTCAAATTTCTCCAAACTCGGATATATCATCCAGAAACCACACAGGCCATTTTTGAAAAAAAACGTCAACCATTTTGGCCAAAAATGATTTTTTTTCCCAAATTTCTCCAAACTCGGATATATCATCCAAAAACCACACAGGCCATTTTTGAAAAAAACGTCAACCATTTTGGCCAAAAATGAATTTCTTTTCAATTTCTCCAAACTCGGATATATCATCCAAAAACCACACAGGCCATTTTTGAAAAAAACGTCAACCATTTTGGCCAAAAATGAAATTTTTTTTCAAATTTCTCCAAACTCGGATATATCATCCAAAAACCACACAGGCCATTTTTGAAAAAAACGTCAACCATTTTGGCCAAAAATGAAATTTTTTCAAATTTCTCCAAAACCCGGATATATCACCAAAAACCACACAGGCCATTTTTTGAAAAAAACGTCAACCATTTGGCCAATAAATGAAATTTTTTTTCAAATTTCTCCAAACTCGAAAATATCATCCAAAAACCACACAGCCCATTTTTGAAAAAAACGTCAACCATTTTGGCCAAAAATGAATTTTTTTTTCAAATTTCTCCAAACTCGGATATATCATCCAGAAACCACACAGGCCATTTTTGAAAAAAACGTCAACCTTTTTGGCCAAAAATGAAAATTTTTTCAAATTTCTCCAA
>NW_028155245.1:110990-182924 GCF_905171665.1 Trachurus trachurus
CCCTAACCCTAACCCTAACCCCCTAACCCTAACCCTAACCCTAACCCTAACCCTAACCCTAACCCTAACCCTAACCCTAACCCTAACCCTAACCCTAACCCTAACCCTAACCCTAACCCTAACCCTAACCCTAACCCTAACCCTAACCCTAACCCTAACCCTAACCCTAACCCTAACCCTAACCCTAACCCTAACCCTAACCCTAACCCTAACCCTAACCCTAACCCTAACCCTAACCCTAACCCTAACCCTAACCCTAACCCTAACCCTAACCCTAACCCTAACCCTAACCCTAACCCTAACCCTAACCCTAACCCTAACCCTAACCCTAACCCTAACCCTAACCCTAACCCTAACCCTAACCCTAACCCTAACCCTAACCCTAACCCTAACCCTAACCCTAACCCTAACCCTAACCCTAACCCTAACCCTAACCCTAACCCTAACCCTAACCCTAACCCTAACCCTAACCCTAACCCTAACCCTAACCCTAACCCTAACCCTAACCCTAACCCTAACCCCTAACCCTAACCCTAACCCTAACCCTAACCCTAACCCTAACCCTAACCCTAACCCTAACCCTAACCCCCTAACCCTAACCCTAACCCTAACCCTAACCCTAACCCTAACCCCCTAACCCTAACCCTAACCCTAACCCTAACCCTAACCCTAACCCTAACCCCCTAACCCTAACCCTAACCCTAACCCTAACCCTAACCCTAACCCTAACCCTAACCCTAACCCTAACCCTAACCCTAACCCTAACCCTAACCCACCCTAACCCTAACCCTAACCCTAACCCTAACCCTAACCCTAACCCTAACCCTAACCCTAACCCTAACCCTAACCCTAACCCTAACCCTAACCCTAACCCTAACCCTAACCCTAACCCTAACCCTAACCCTAACCCTAACCCTAACCCTAACCCTAACCCTAACCCTAACCCTAACCCTAACCCTAACCCTAACCCTAACCCTAACCCTAACCCTAACCCTAACCCTAACCCTAACCCTAACCCTAACCCTAACCCTCCCACGTCTCTAGCACATTCCTAGCCAGAGATATGAACTAGTGATCACCCGCTTTGTATTAGATTAAAATAAAAGTCGCAAATATGCGCTTTTGCTTATAACTCGACAACGCTTCATGCTAGGACAGTGGTTCAAGTATCTATGGATTCCTCTCGTCAAGACCTTTTTTTAGACACCCAACATGTGGCCCGCGGACCTTCCTGGGCCGAGATATGGCCACTTCCGGGCCGACTTTTCCAGGCTCAGGAAATTGCCTGATTCGTGCTCCTAAGTGGTTTCCTGGGGAAGTCCATCCCATACATAGTACCCTGTAACACTTAGGCGATTTTTCACTATGTCGCAAAACACACTTCTCGCGATATCTGGCCAACGCTATGTCCCACTGACCTCACACCCCAGTCCAGGCACTTGTCTACTCGAGACCTCTCTGGAGATACCCAACATGACCCATTTCGGTGACCATCAAAGTGCTCGACCAATCACGTTCAGAATTGCCTGAAACATATAGTGGTCAACTTTCCTGGGGACCGCCCACCCATACATAGTACCCTGTGGCACTTAGGCGATTTTTCACTATATCGCAAAACACACTTCTCGCGATATCTCACCAACGCAATGTCCCACTGACCTCACACCCCAGTCCAGGCTCTCGTCTACTCGAGACCTCTCTGTACATACCCAACATGACCCATTTCGGTGACCATCAAAATCACTTCCGGTGCTCGACCAATCATGTTCAGAATTGCCTGAAACGTATAGTGGTCAGGTTTCCTGAGGACCGCCCCCCCATACATATGACCATGTGGCACTTAGGCGATTTTTCACACTTCCCCATTCATTCCTATGGGGGATTTTGATTGGCCCATAACTTTTTATAGGAATGTCGCACAGACTTGGTTCCGGTCTCTATCGATCGGGCGTGGTCGATAATGGGGGGGTAGGCGGAGTCTCAACTAATGAGCACTTAAGGGGAAAAATGGGCACCCCAAAAACTCTGGAAATACCCCTTTTTTGGCCATAACTTCCGGTGGGAGTGGCCTAGAGACTCGGGACCGGTCTCAATCGAAATCTTTTGGCCGATAATGGGGGGGTAGCCGGAATCTCTAGTCTCTCAGATGCTCACAGGCAAATGGGCAGCGATTTCAAAAGTGGCACTCTTCCTATATCCTAACCCTAACCCTAACCCTAACCCTAACCCTAACCCTAACCCTAACCCTAACCCTAACCCTAACCCTAACCCTAACCCTAACCCTAACCCTAACCCTCCCACGTCTCTAGCACATTCCTAGCCAGAGATATGAACTAGTGATCACCCGCTTTGTATTAGATTAAAATAAAAGTCGCAAATATGCGCTTTTGCTTATAACTCGACAACGCTTCATGCTAGGACAGTGGTTCAAGTATCTATGGATTCCTCTCGTCAAGACCTTTTTTTAGACACCCAACATGTGGCCCGCGGACCTTCCTGGGCCGAGATATGGCCACTTCCGGGCCGACTTTTCCAGGCTCAGGAAATTGCCTGATTCGTGCTCCTAAGTGGTTTCCTGGGGAAGTCCATCCCATACATAGTACCCTGTAACACTTAGGCGATTTTTCACTATGTCGCAAAACACACTTCTCGCGATATCTGGCCAACGCTATGTCCCACTGACCTCACACCCCAGTCCAGGCACTTGTCTACTCGAGACCTCTCTGGAGATACCCAACATGACCCATTTCGGTGACCATCAAAGTGCTCGACCAATCACGTTCAGAATTGCCTGAAACATATAGTGGTCAACTTTCCTGGGGACCGCCCACCCATACATAGTACCCTGTGGCACTTAGGCGATTTTTCACTATATCGCAAAACACACTTCTCGCGATATCTCACCAACGCAATGTCCCACTGACCTCACACCCCAGTCCAGGCTCTCGTCTACTCGAGACCTCTCTGTACATACCCAACATGACCCATTTCGGTGACCATCAAAATCACTTCCGGTGCTCGACCAATCATGTTCAGAATTGCCTGAAACGTATAGTGGTCAGGTTTCCTGAGGACCGCCCCCCCATACATATGACCATGTGGCACTTAGGCGATTTTTCACACTTCCCCATTCATTCCTATGGGGGATTTTGATTGGCCCATAACTTTTTATAGGAATGTCGCACAGACTTGGTTCCGGTCTCTATCGATCGGGCGTGGTCGATAATGGGGGGGTAGGCGGAGTCTCAACTAATGAGCACTTAAGGGGAAAAATGGGCACCCCAAAAACTCTGGAAATACCCCTTTTTTGGCCATAACTTCCGGTGGGAGTGGCCTAGAGACTCGGGACCGGTCTCAATCGAAATCTTTTGGCCGATAATGGGGGGGTAGCCGGAATCTCTAGTCTCTCAGATGCTCACAGGCAAATGGGCAGCGATTTCAAAAGTGGCACTCTTCCTATATCCTAACCCCTAACCCTAACCCCCTAACCCTAACCCCCTAACCCTAACCCTAACCCTAACAATTTTCACTCCATGCATTCCTATGGGGGATTTTAATTGGCCCATAACTTTTGATAGGAGGGTCCTACAGACTCCATTCCGGCACCTCTGGATTCAGCGTCCCCGATAATGGGGGGGTAGGTCGTGGTCCCATCCCTCTAGGACCTTCCCTTCACGATGATCACTGATGATCAAGGATGATCACTTTGCAAATCCCATTCATTCCTATGGGGGGATATTAATTTGCCCATAACTTTTGATAGGAAGGTGCTACAGACTCCATTCCGGCACCTCTGAATTCAGCGTCCCCGATAATGGGGGGGTAGGTCTTGGTCCCATCTCTCTACGACCTTCCCTCGAGGATGATCAATGATCATCGTGGTTATTACCCCTATACCTAACCCTAACCCTAACCCTAGCCGGAATCTCTAGTCTCTCAGATGCTCACAGGAAAATGAGCAGCGATTTCAAAAGTGGCACTTATCCCTTATCCTAACCCTAACCCTAACACTCAGTGGCGCCACCTGTGGACAGAAAAAATATTACATTTTACTGAATATAAAGTTACTTCCAATAGACTCCAAATGGCCTGAAACGTGCTCTAAACTACTTTCTCTACAACACCAATATTCATCAACACTTTGTCAATTTTTACATACATTTTCACAAAAATTTCAACTTTTTTTATAGGTACCTATCGACTCCAAATCACCTGAAACGTGCTCCTAAATGGGTCCTGGAGGGACGTTTTTCATGTAAACACTTAGTAAAATTTTCATATCTTTCATACTTTACATGTATTCCTATGGGGGATTTTAATTCGCCCATAACTTTTGATAGGAACGTCCTAGAGACTCCATTCCGGCACCTGTGGATTCAGCGTCCATGATAATGGGGGGGTAGACACCAAGTTTGACCACCTATGACGTAGCCTTATAGAGTCAACATCCATTTAAGGACTAGACAAAATGGTTTTTGGCCCATAACTCCGCCCCTGAATGTCGTAGGAGGGCGGGGCCGGCACCAATCGATCCGTCTCGACGAGACGCATCTGTAGTGTGCCCTCCGTTTTTCGATCAGACGCTCCTATCAAAAGTTATTAAAAAGTGTCTAATCCTCAAGTGTCTAATCATGGTTAACACCCCTGTTCCTAACCCTAACCCTAACCCTAACCCTAACCCTAACCCTAACCCTAACCCTAACCCTAACCCTAACCCTAACCCTGATCTGCAACTCCTTATTTATTTTTATACCTCATCTCATCAGCTGAGTATACCCTAAGTCTTTAAAGTCCTTAGTACAGGGAAATAGTCTAAGTTATGACATTTACCCACATAAAGAAAGCAAATAAAATCGCCTAAGACGTGTTGTTGGTCCACGCAGCGTGCCTACCAGACGAAGGGAACCGAGACTCAAGCTCAATGGATCTAGGAATTAAAAATCAAATAAAGGAAAAGCAGCTAAAAGAACAAGATAATAGGAAGGGGAAAGGGAAGGAGCAAGTCAAGGATTGAAAGGAAAATGGAGGAACAGGGTGGAAGAAAGAATATTATAATTTAAGACCTTTAATTCAACACAATACGGTGTGAGGTACGATTACGTACGATGTGAGGTACGATTAGGTAATGTGAGGGTATATAAGTGACTCAAGGCAAACAGCCTGTGTTCACTTCACTGTAGGATCAGCTGCCTGAAGAAGGCTTGACAGAAGCCGAAACGTTGCAACGCTGATCTACATTAAAGACTATATGTCTTAATTTTTTGAAACCCCAACCACTTTTGTGGTGGGGAAATAAACTATTTAAATGTCTGTGCTACAACACCACATCATTGTGTGTGGTCTGGGCCTTGGGAACTTGGAGTGGGCGTCCGAGTATGGAGAGTGCACTTCGTTTGGGTGATGTCTCCGGCCTTACGGCCTACGACATCACTCTGACAAATCTTTATAACCTAACCCCCTAACCCAAAACGACCAAAGCTGACACAGGCTGTACAGAGTGTGGACTTTTGCTTGAAATCAGTCGAAAATTCACCAAACAGCTTGTTTTACTTCAAATTGTGATGTCTCCAAGCAGAGTGTGGACTTTTGCTTGAAATCAGTCGAAAATTCACCAAACAGCTTATTCCACTTCAAATTGTGATGTCTCCAAGCTCCCCACGCTCCGTTTGCCAAATTGGGCCTCCCACGGCCAGATCTGTCCAAAACGACCAAAGCTGACACAGGCTGTACAGAGTGTGGACTTTTGCTTGAAATCAGTCGAAAATTCACCAAACAGCTTGTTTTACTTCAAATTGTGATGTCTCCAAGCAGAGTGTGGACTTTTGCTTGAAATCAGTCGAAAATTCATCAAACAGCTTGTTTTACTTCAAATTGTGATGTCTCCAAGCTCCCCACGCTCCGTTTGCCAAATTGGGCCTCCCACGGCCAGATCTGTCCAAAACGACCAAAGCTGACACAGGCTGTACAGAGTGTGGACTTTTGCTTGAAATCAGTCGAAAATTCACCAAACAGCTTGTTTTACTTCAAATTGTGATGTCTCCAAGCAGAGTGTGGACTTTTGCTTGAAATCAGTCGAAAATTCATCAAACAGCTTGTTTTACTTCAAATTGTGATGTCTCCAAGCTCCCCACGTTCCGTTTGCCAAATTGGGCCTCCCACGGCCAGATCTGTCCAAAACGACCAAAGCTGACACAGGCTGTACAGAGTGTGGACTTTTGCTTGAAATCAGTCGAAAATTCACCAAACAGCTTGTTTTACTTCAAATTGTGATGTCTCCAAGCAGAGTGTGGACTTTTGCTTGAAATCAGTCGAAAATTCACCAAACAGCTTATTTCCCTTCAAATTGTGATGTCTCCAAGCTCCCCACGCTCCGTTTGCCAAATTGGGCCTCCCACGGCCAGATCTGTCCAAAACGACCAAAGCTGACACAGGCTGTACAGAGTGTGGACTTTTGCTTGAAATCAGTCGAAAATTCACCAAACAGCTTGTTTTACTTCAAATTGTGATGTCTCCAAGCAGAGTGTGGACTTTTGCTTGAAATCAGTCGAAAATTCACCAAACAGCTTGTTTTACTTCAAATTGTGATGTCTCCAAGCAGAGTGTGGACTTTTGCTTGAAATCAGTCGAAAATTCATCAAACAGCTTGTTTTACTTCAAATTGTGATGTCTCCAAGCTCCCCACGTTCCGTTTGCCAAATTGTGCCTCCCACGGCCAGATCTGTCCAAAACGACCAAAGCTGACACAGGCTGTACAGAGTGTGGACTTTTGCTTGAAATCAGTCGAAAATTCACCAAACAGCTTGTTTCACTTCAAATTGTGATGTCTCCAAGCAGAGTGTGGAATTTTGCTGGAAATCAGTTGAAAATTCACCAAACAGCTTATTTCACTTCAAATTGTGATGTCTCCAAGCTCCCCACGCTCCGTTTGCCAAATTGGGCCTCCCACGGCCAGATCTGTCCAAAACGACCAAAGCTGACACAGGCTGTACAGAGTGTGGACTTTTGCTTGAAATCAGTCGAAAATTCACCAAACAGCTTGTTTTACTTCAAATTGTGATGTCTCCAAGCAGAGTGTGGACTTTTGCTTGAAATCAGTCGAAAATTCATCAAACAGCTTGTTTTACTTCAAATTGTGATGTCTCCAAGCACCCCACGCTCCGTTTGCCAAATTGGGCCTCCCACGGCCAGATCTGTCCAAAACAACCAAAGCTGACACAGGCTGTACAGAGTGTGGACTTTTGCTTGAAATCAGTCGAAAATTCACCAAACAGCTTGTTTTACTTCAAATTGTGATGTCTCCAAGCAGAGTGTGGACTTTTGCTTGAAATCAGTCGAAAATTCACCAAACAGCTTATTCCACTTCAAATTGTGATGTCTCCAAGCTCCCCACGCTCCGTTTGCCAAATTGGGCCTCCCACGGCCAGATCTGTCCAAAACGACCAAAGCTGACACAGGCTGTACAGAGTGTGGACTTTTGCTTGAAATCAGTCGAAAATTCACCAAACAGCTTGTTTTACTTCAAATTGTGATGTCTCCAAGCAGAGTGTGGACTTTTGCTTGAAATCAGTCGAAAATTCATCAAACAGCTTGTTTTACTTCAAATTGTGATGTCTCCAAGCTCCCCACGTTCCGTTTGCCAAATTGTGCCTCCCACGGCCAGATCTGTCCAAAACGACCAAAGCTGACACAGGCTGTACAGAGTGTGGACTTTTGCTTGAAATCAGTCGAAAATTCACCAAACAGCTTGTTTCACTTCAAATTGTGATGTCTCCAAGCAGAGTGTGGACTTTTGCTGGAAATCAGTTGAAAATTCACCAAACAGCTTATTTCACTTCAAATTGTGATGTCTCCAAGCTCCCCACGCTCCGTTTGCCAAATTGGGCCTCCCACGGCCAGATCTGTCCAAAACGACCAAAGCTGACACAGGCTGTACAGAGTGTGGACTTTTGCTTGAAATCAGTCGAAAATTCACCAAACAGCTTGTTTTACTTCAAATTGTGATGTCTCCAAGCAGAGTGTGGACTTTTGCTGGAAATCAGTCGAAAATTCACCAAACAGCTTGTTTTACTTCAAATTGTGATGTCTCCAAGCAGAGTGTGGACTTTTGCTTGAAATCAGTCGAAAATTCACCAAACAGCTTATTTCACTTCAAATTGTCATGTCTCCAAGCAGAGTGTGGACTTTTGCTGAAATCAGTCGAAAATTCACCAAACAGCTTATTCCACTTCAAATTGTGATGTCTCCAAGCTCCCCACGCTCCGTTTGCCAAATTGGGCCTCCCACGGCCAGATCTGTCCAAAACGACCAAAGCTGACACAGGCTGTACAGAGTGTGGACTTTTGCTGGAAATCAGTTGAAAATTCACCAAACAGCTTGTTTTACTTCAAATTGTGATGTCTCCAAGCAGAGTGTGGACTTTTGCTTGAAATCAGTCGAAAATTCACCAAACAGCTTGTTTTACTTCAAATTGTGATGTCTCCAAGCTCCCCACGTTCCGTTTGCCAAATTGTGCCTCCCACGGCCAGATCTGTCCAAAACGACCAAAGCTGACACAGGCTGTACAGAGTGTGGACTTTTGCTTGAAATCAGTCGAAAATTCACCAAACAGCTTGTTTTACTTCAAATTGTGATGTCTCCAAGCAGAGTGTGGACTTTTGCTGAAATCAGTTGAAAATTCACCAAACAGCTTATTTTACTTCAAATTGTGATGTCTCCAAGCAGAGTGTGGACTTTTGCTGGAAATCAGTTGAAAATTCACCAAACAGCTTATTTCACTTCAAATTGTGATGTCTCCAAGCTCCCCACGCTCCGTTTGCCAAATTGGGCCTCCCACGGCCAGATCTGTCCAAAACGACCAAAGCTGACACAGGCTGTACAGAGTGTGGACTTTTGCTTGAAATCAGTCGAAAATTCACCAAACAGCTTATTTTACTTCAAATTGTGATGTCTCCAAGCAGAGTGTGGACTTTTGCTTGAAATCAGTCGAAAATTCACCAAACAGCTTATTTCACTTCAAATTGTGATGTCTCCAAGCTCCCCACGCTCCGTTTGCCAAATTGGGCCTCCCACGGCCAGATCTGTCCAAAACGACCAAAGCTGACACAGGCTGTACAGAGTGTGGACTTTTGCTTGAAATCAGTCGAAAATTCACCAAACAGCTTATTTTACTTCAAATTGTGATGTCTCCAAGCAGAGTGTGGACTTTTGCTTGAAATCAGTTGAAAATTCACCAAACAGCTTATTTCACTTCAAATTGTGATGTCTCCAAGCAGAGTGTGGACTTTTGCTGGAAATCAGTTGAAAATTCACCAAACAGCTTGTTTTACTTCAAATTGTGATGTCTCCAAGCAGAGTGTGGACTTTTGCTTGAAATCAGTCGAAAATTCACCAAACAGCTTGTTTTACTTCAAATTGTGATGTCTCCAAGCTCCCCACGTTCCGTTTGCCAAATTGTGCCTCCCACGGCCAGATCTGTCCAAAACGACCAAAGCTGACACAGGCTGTACAGAGTGTGGACTTTTGCTTGAAATCAGTCGAAAATTCACCAAACAGCTTGTTTTACTTCAAATTGTGATGTCTCCAAGCAGAGTGTGGACTTTTGCTGAAATCAGTTGAAAATTTACCAAACAGCTTATTTTACTTCAAATTGTGATGTCTTCAAGCAGAGTGTGGACTTTTGCTGGAAATCAGTTGAAAATTCACCAAACAGCTTATTTCACTTCAAATTGTGATGTCTCCAAGCTCCCCACGCTCCGTTTGCCAAATTGGGCCTCCCACGGCCAGATCTGTCCAAAACGACCAAAGCTGACACAGGCTGTACAGAGTGTGGACTTTTGCTTGAAATCAGTCGAAAATTCACCAAACAGCTTATTTCACTTCAAATTGTGATGTCTCCAAGCAGAGTGTGGACTTTTGCTGGAAATCAGTTGAAAATTCACCAAACAGCTTATTTCACTTCAAATTGTGATGTCTCCAAGCAGAGTGTGGACTTTTGCTGGAAATCAGTTGAAAATTCACCAAACAGCTTATTTCACTTCAAATTGTGATGTCTCCAAGCTCCCCACGCTCCGTTTGCCAAATTGGGCCTCCCACGGCCAGATCTGTCCAAAACGACCAAAGCTGACACAGGCTGTACAGAGTGTGGACTTTTGCTTGAAATCAGTCGAAAATTCACCAAACAGCTTGTTTTACTTCAAATTGTGATGTCTCCAAGCAGAGTGTGGACTTTTGCTGAAATCAGTTGAAAATTCACCAAACAGCTTATTTTACTTCAAATTGTGATGTCTCCAAGCAGAGTGTGGACTTTTGCTTGAAATCAGTTGAAAATTCACCAAACAGCTTATTTCACTTCAAATTGTGATGTCTCCAAGCTCCCCACGCTCCGTTTGCCAAATTGGGCCTCCCACGGCCAGATCTGTCCAAAACGACCAAAGCTGACACAGGCTGTACAGAGTGTGGACTTTTGCTTGAAATCAGTCGAAAATTCACCAAACAGCTTATTTCACTTCAAATTGTGATGTCTCCAAGCAGAGTGTGGACTTTTGCTGGAAATCAGTTGAAAATTCACCAAACAGCTTATTTCACTTCAAATTGTGATGTCTCCAAGCTCCCCACGCTCCGTTTGCCAAATTGGGCCTCCCACGGCCAGATCTGTCCAAAACGACCAAAGCTGACACAGGCTGTACAGAGTGTGGACTTTTGCTTGAAATCAGTCGAAAATTCACCAAACAGCTTGTTTTACTTCAAATTGTGATGTCTCCAAGCAGAGTGTGGACTTTTGCTGAAATCAGTTGAAAATTCACCAAACAGCTTGTTTTACTTCAAATTGTGATGTCTCCAAGCAGAGTGTGGACTTTTGCTGGAAATCAGTTGAAAATTCACCAAACAGCTTATTTCACTTCAAATTGTGATGTCTCCAAGCTCCCCACGCTCCGTTTGCCAAATTGGGCCTCCCACGGCCAGATCTGTCCAAAACGACCAAAGCTGACACAGGCTGTACAGAGTGTGGACTTTTGCTTGAAATCAGTCGAAAATTCACCAAACAGCTTATTTTACTTCAAATTGTGATGTCTCCAAGCAGAGTGTGGACTTTTGCTTGAAATCAGTCGAAAATTCACCAAACAGCTTATTTCACTTCAAATTGTGATGTCTCCAAGCTCCCCACGCTCCGTTTGCCAAATTGGGCCTCCCACGGCCAGATCTGTCCAAAACGACCAAAGCTGACACAGGCTGTACAGAGTGTGGACTTTTGCTTGAAATCAGTCGAAAATTCACCAAACAGCTTGTTTTACTTCAAATTGTGATGTCTCCAAGCAGAGTGTGGACTTTTGCTGAAATCAGTTGAAAATTCACCAAACAGCTTATTTTACTTCAAATTGTGATGTCTCCAAGCAGAGTGTGGACTTTTGCTGGAAATCAGTTGAAAATTCACCAAACAGCTTATTTCACTTCAAATTGTGATGTCTCCAAGCTCCCCACGCTCCGTTTGCCAAATTGGGCCTCCCACGGCCAGATCTGTCCAAAACGACCAAAGCTGACACAGGCTGTACAGAGTGTGGACTTTTGCTTGAAATCAGTCGAAAATTCACCAAACAGCTTATTTCACTTCAAATTGTGATGTCTCCAAGCAGAGTGTGGACTTTTGCTGGAAATCAGTTGAAAATTCACCAAACAGCTTATTTCACTTCAAATTGTGATGTCTCCAAGCTCCCCACGCTCCGTTTGCCAAATTGGGCCTCCCACGGCCAGATCTGTCCAAAACGACCAAAGCTGACACAGGCTGTACAGAGTGTGGACTTTTGCTTGAAATCAGTCGAAAATTCACCAAACAGCTTGTTTTACTTCAAATTGTGATGTCTCCAAGCAGAGTGTGGACTTTTGCTGAAATCAGTTGAAAATTCACCAAACAGCTTGTTTTACTTCAAATTGTGATGTCTCCAAGCAGAGTGTGGACTTTTGCTGGAAATCAGTTGAAAATTCACCAAACAGCTTATTTCACTTCAAATTGTGATGTCTCCAAGCTCCCCACGCTCCGTTTGCCAAATTGGGCCTCCCACGGCCAGATCTGTCCAAAACGACCAAAGCTGACACAGGCTGTACAGAGTGTGGACTTTTGCTTGAAATCAGTCGAAAATTCACCAAACAGCTTATTTCACTTCAAATTGTGATGTCTCCAAGCAGAGTGTGGACTTTTGCTGGAAATCAGTTGAAAATTCACCAAACAGCTTATTTTACTTCAAATTGTGATGTCTCCAAGCAGAGTGTGGACTTTTGCTGGAAATCAGTTGAAAATTCACCAAACAGCTTATTTCACTTCAAATTGTGATGTCTCCAAGCTCCCCACGCTCCGTTTGCCAAATTGGGCCTCCCACGGCCAGATCTGTCCAAAACGACCAAAGCTGACACAGGCTGTACAGAGTGTGGACTTTTGCTTGAAATCAGTCGAAAATTCACCAAACAGCTTATTTTACTTCAAATTGTGATGTCTCCAAGCAGAGTGTGGACTTTTGCTTGAAATCAGTCGAAAATTCACCAAACAGCTTATTTCACTTCAAATTGTGATGTCTCCAAGCTCCCCACGCTCCGTTTGCCAAATTGGGCCTCCCACGGCCAGATCTGTCCAAAACGACCAAAGCTGACACAGGCTGTACAGAGTGTGGACTTTTGCTTGAAATCAGTCGAAAATTCACCAAACAGCTTATTTTACTTCAAATTGTGATGTCTCCAAGCAGAGTGTGGACTTTTGCTTGAAATCAGTTGAAAATTCACCAAACAGCTTATTTCACTTCAAATTGTGATGTCTCCAAGCAGAGTGTGGACTTTTGCTGGAAATCAGTTGAAAATTCACCAAACAGCTTGTTTTACTTCAAATTGTGATGTCTCCAAGCAGAGTGTGGACTTTTGCTTGAAATCAGTCGAAAATTCACCAAACAGCTTGTTTTACTTCAAATTGTGATGTCTCAGAGCTCCCCACGTTCCGTTTGCCAAATTGTGCCTCCCACGGCCAGATCTGTCCAAAACGACCAAAGCTGACACAGGCTGTACAGAGTGTGGACTTTTGCTTGAAATCAGTCGAAAATTCACCAAACAGCTTGTTTTACTTCAAATTGTGATGTCTCCAAGCAGAGTGTGGACTTTTGCTGAAATCAGTTGAAAATTCACCAAACAGCTTATTTTACTTCAAATTGTGATGTCTTCAAGCAGAGTGTGGACTTTTGCTGGAAATCAGTTGAAAATTCACCAAACAGCTTATTTCACTTCAAATTGTGATGTCTCCAAGCTCCCCACGCTCCGTTTGCCAAATTGGGCCTCCCACGGCCAGATCTGTCCAAAACGACCAAAGCTGACACAGGCTGTACAGAGTGTGGACTTTTGCTTGAAATCAGTCGAAAATTCACCAAACAGCTTATTTCACTTCAAATTGTGATGTCTCCAAGCAGAGTGTGGACTTTTGCTGGAAATCAGTTGAAAATTCACCAAACAGCTTATTTCACTTCAAATTGTGATGTCTCCAAGCAGAGTGTGGACTTTTGCTGGAAATCAGTTGAAAATTCACCAAACAGCTTATTTCACTTCAAATTGTGATGTCTCCAAGCTCCCCACGCTCCGTTTGCCAAATTGGGCCTCCCACGGCCAGATCTGTCCAAAACGACCAAAGCTGACACAGGCTGTACAGAGTGTGGACTTTTGCTTGAAATCAGTCGAAAATTCACCAAACAGCTTATTTTACTTCAAATTGTGATGTCTCCAAGCAGAGTGTGGACTTTTGCTTGAAATCAGTTGAAAATTCACCAAACAGCTTATTTCACTTCAAATTGTGATGTCTCCAAGCAGAGTGTGGACTTTTGCTGGAAATCAGTTGAAAATTCACCAAACAGCTTGTTTTACTTCAAATTGTGATGTCTCCAAGCAGAGTGTGGACTTTTGCTTGAAATCAGTCGAAAATTCATCAAACAGCTTGTTTTACTTCAAATTGTGATGTCTCCAAGCTCCCCACGTTCCGTTTGCCAAATTGTGCCTCCCACGGCCAGATCTGTCCAAAACGACCAAAGCTGACACAGGCTGTACAGAGTGTGGACTTTTGCTGAAATCAGTTGAAAATTCACCAAACAGCTTATTTTACTTCAAATTGTGATGTCTTCAAGCAGAGTGTGGACTTTTGCTGGAAATCAGTTGAAAATTCACCAAACAGCTTATTTCACTTCAAATTGTGATGTCTCCAAGCTCCCCACGCTCCGTTTGCCAAATTGGGCCTCCCACGGCCAGATCTGTCCAAAACGACCAAAGCTGACACAGGCTGTACAGAGTGTGGACTTTTGCTTGAAATCAGTCGAAAATTCACCAAACAGCTTATTTCACTTCAAATTGTGATGTCTCCAAGCAGAGTGTGGACTTTTGCTGGAAATCAGTTGAAAATTCACCAAACAGCTTATTTCACTTCAAATTGTGATGTCTCCAAGCAGAGTGTGGACTTTTGCTGGAAATCAGTTGAACATTCACCAAACAGCTTATTTCACTTCAAATTGTGATGTCTCCAAGCTCCCCACGCTCCGTTTGCCAAATTGGGCCTCCCACGGCCAGATCTGTCCAAAACGACCAAAGCTGACACAGGCTGTACAGAGTGTGGACTTTTGCTTGAAATCAGTCGAAAATTCACCAAACAGCTTGTTTTACTTCAAATTGTGATGTCTCCAAGCAGAGTGTGGACTTTTGCTGAAATCAGTTGAAAATTCACCAAACAGCTTATTTTACTTCAAATTGTGATGTCTCCAAGCAGAGTGTGGACTTTTGCTGGAAATCAGTTGAAAATTCACCAAACAGCTTATTTCACTTCAAATTGTGATGTCTCCAAGCTCCCCACGCTCCGTTTGCCAAATTGGGCCTCCCACGGCCAGATCTGTCCAAAACGACCAAAGCTGACACAGGCTGTACAGAGTGTGGACTTTTGCTTGAAATCAGTCGAAAATTCACCAAACAGCTTATTTCACTTCAAATTGTGATGTCTCCAAGCAGAGTGTGGACTTTTGCTTGAAATCAGTTGAAAATTCACCAAACAGCTTATTTCACTTCAAATTGTGATGTCTCCAAGCAGAGTGTGGACTTTTGCTGGAAATCAGTCGAAAATTCACCAAACAGCTTGTTTTACTTCAAATTGTGATGTCTCCAAGCAGAGTGTGGACTTTTGCTTGAAATCAGTCGAAAATTCATCAAACAGCTTGTTTTACTTCAAATTGTGATGTCTCCAAGCTCCCCACGTTCCGTTTGCCAAATTGTGCCTCCCACGGCCAGATCTGTCCAAAACGACCAAAGCTGACACAGGCTGTACAGAGTGTGGACTTTTGCTTGAAATCAGTCGAAAATTCACCAAACAGCTTGTTTTACTTCAAATTGTGATGTCTCCAAGCAGAGTGTGGACTTTTGCTGAAATCAGTTGAAAATTCACCAAACAGCTTATTTTACTTCAAATTGTGATGTCTCCAAGCAGAGTGTGGACTTTTGCTGGAAATCAGTTGAAAATTCACCAAACAGCTTATTTCACTTCAAATTGTGATGTCTCCAAGCTCCCCACGCTCCGTTTGCCAAATTGGGCCTCCCACGGCCAGATCTGTCCAAAACGACCAAAGCTGACACAGGCTGTACAGAGTGTGGACTTTTGCTTGAAATCAGTCGAAAATTCACCAAACAGCTTATTTCACTTCAAATTGTGATGTCTCCAAGCAGAGTGTGGACTTTTGCTTGAAATCAGTTGAAAATTCACCAAACAGCTTATTTCACTTCAAATTGTGATGTCTCCAAGCAGAGTGTGGACTTTTGCTGGAAATCAGTTGAAAATTCACCAAACAGCTTGTTTTACTTCAAATTGTGATGTCTCCAAGCAGAGTGTGGACTTTTGCTTGAAATCAGTCGAAAATTCATCAAACAGCTTGTTTTACTTCAAATTGTGATGTCTCCAAGCTCCCCACGTTCCGTTTGCCAAATTGTGCCTCCCACGGCCAGATCTGTCCAAAACGACCAAAGCTGACACAGGCTGTACAGAGTGTGGACTTTTGCTTGAAATCAGTCGAAAATTCACCAAACAGCTTGTTTTACTTCAAATTGTGATGTCTCCAAGCAGAGTGTGGACTTTTGCTGAAATCAGTTGAAAATTCACCAAACAGCTTATTTTACTTCAAATTGTGATGTCTTCAAGCAGAGTGTGGACTTTTGCTGGAAATCAGTTGAAAATTCACCAAACAGCTTATTTCACTTCAAATTGTGATGTCTCCAAGCTCCCCACGCTCCGTTTGCCAAATTGGGCCTCCCACGGCCAGATCTGTCCAAAACGACCAAAGCTGACACAGGCTGTACAGAGTGTGGACTTTTGCTTGAAATCAGTCGAAAATTCACCAAACAGCTTATTTCACTTCAAATTGTGATGTCTCCAAGCAGAGTGTGGACTTTTGCTGGAAATCAGTTGAAAATTCACCAAACAGCTTATTTCACTTCAAATTGTGATGTCTCCAAGCAGAGTGTGGACTTTTGCTGGAAATCAGTTGAAAATTCACCAAACAGCTTATTTCACTTCAAATTGTGATGTCTCCAAGCTCCCCACGCTCCGTTTGCCAAATTGGGCCTCCCACGGCCAGATCTGTCCAAAACGACCAAAGCTGACACAGGCTGTACAGAGTGTGGACTTTTGCTTGAAATCAGTCGAAAATTCACCAAACAGCTTGTTTTACTTCAAATTGTGATGTCTCCAAGCAGAGTGTGGACTTTTGCTGAAATCAGTTGAAAATTCACCAAACAGCTTATTTTACTTCAAATTGTGATGTCTCCAAGCAGAGTGTGGACTTTTGCTGGAAATCAGTTGAAAATTCACCAAACAGCTTATTTCACTTCAAATTGTGATGTCTCCAAGCTCCCCACGCTCCGTTTGCCAAATTGGGCCTCCCACGGCCAGATCTGTCCAAAACGACCAAAGCTGACACAGGCTGTACAGAGTGTGGACTTTTGCTTGAAATCAGTCGAAAATTCACCAAACAGCTTATTTCACTTCAAATTGTGATGTCTCCAAGCAGAGTGTGGACTTTTGCTTGAAATCAGTTGAAAATTCACCAAACAGCTTATTTCACTTCAAATTGTGATGTCTCCAAGCTCCCCACGCTCCGTTTGCCAAATTGGGCCTCCCACGGCCAGATCTGTCCAAAACGACCAAAGCTGACACAGGCTGTACAGAGTGTGGACTTTTGCTTGAAATCAGTCGAAAATTCACCAAACAGCTTATTTTACTTCAAATTGTGATGTCTCCAAGCAGAGTGTGGACTTTTGCTTGAAATCAGTCGAAAATTCACCAAACAGCTTATTTTACTTCAAATTGTGATGTCTCCAAGCAGAGTGTGGACTTTTGCTTGAAATCAGTCGAAAATTCACCAAACAGCTTATTTTACTTCAAATTGTGATGTCTCCAAGCAGAGTGTGGACTTTTGCTTGAAATCAGTCGAAAATTCACCAAACAGCTTATTTTACTTCAAATTGTGATGTCTCCAAGCAGAGTGTGGACTTTTGCTGGAAATCAGTTGAAAATTCACCAAACAGCTTATTTTACTTCAAATTGTCATGTCTCCAAGCAGAGTGTGGACTTTTGCTTGAAATCAGTTGAAAATTCACCAAACAGCTTGTTTTACTTCAAATTGTGATGTCTCCAAGCAGAGTGTGGACTTTTGCTTGAAATCAGTCGAAAATTCACCAAACAGCTTATTTCACTTCAAATTGTCATGTCTCCAAGCAGAGTGTGGACTTTTGCTTGAAATCAGTCGAAAATTCACCAAACAGCTTATTTCACTTCAAATTGTGATGTCTCCAAGCAGAGTGTGGACTTTTGCTGGAAATCAGTTGAAAATTCACCAAACAGCTTATTTCACTTCAAATTGTGATGTCTCCAAGCTCCCCACGCTCCGTTTGCCAAATTGGGCCTCCCACGGCCAGATCTGTCCAAAACGACCAAAGCTGACACAGGCTGTACAGAGTGTGGACTTTCGCTTGAAATCAGTCGAAAATTCACCAAACAGCTTATTTTACTTCAAATTGTGATGTCTCCAAGCAGAGTGTGGACTTTTGCTTGAAATCAGTTGAAAATTCACCAAACAGCTTATTTCACTTCAAATTGTCATGTCTCCAAGCAGAGTGTGGACTTTTGCTGGAAATCAGTTGAAAATTCACCAAACAGCTTGTTTTACTTCAAATTGTGATGTCTCCAAGCAGAGTGTGGACTTTTGCTTGAAATCAGTCGAAAATTCACCAAACAGCTTGTTTTACTTCAAATTGTGATGTCTCCAAGCAGAGTGTGGACTTTTGCTGGAAATCAGTTGAAAATTCACCAAACAGCTTGTTTTACTTCAAATTGTGATGTGTCCAAGCAGAGTGTGGACTTTTGCTTGAAATCAGTCGAAAATTCATCAAACAGCTTGTTTTACTTCAAATTGTGATGTCTCCAAGCTCCCCACGTTCCGTTTGCCAAATTGTGCCTCCCACGGCCAGATCTGTCCAAAACGACCAAAGCTGACACAGGCTGTACAGAGTGTGGACTTTTGCTTGAAATCAGTCGAAAATTCACCAAACAGCTTGTTTTACTTCAAATTGTGATGTCTCCAAGCAGAGTGTGGACTTTTGCTGAAATCAGTTGAAAATTCACCAAACAGCTTATTTTACTTCAAATTGTGATGTCTTCAAGCAGAGTGTGGACTTTTGCTGGAAATCAGTTGAAAATTCACCAAACAGCTTATTTCACTTCAAATTGTGATGTCTCCAAGCTCCCCACGCTCCGTTTGCCAAATTGGGCCTCCCACGGCCAGATCTGTCCAAAACGACCAAAGCTGACACAGGCTGTACAGAGTGTGGACTTTTGCTTGAAATCAGTCGAAAATTCACCAAACAGCTTATTTCACTTCAAATTGTGATGTCTCCAAGCAGAGTGTGGACTTTTGCTGGAAATCAGTTGAAAATTCACCAAACAGCTTATTTCACTTCAAATTGTGATGTCTCCAAGCAGAGTGTGGACTTTTGCTGGAAATCAGTTGAAAATTCACCAAACAGCTTATTTCACTTCAAATTGTGATGTCTCCAAGCTCCCCACGCTCCGTTTGCCAAATTGGGCCTCCCACGGCCAGATCTGTCCAAAACGACCAAAGCTGACACAGGCTGTACAGAGTGTGGACTTTTGCTTGAAATCAGTCGAAAATTCACCAAACAGCTTGTTTTACTTCAAATTGTGATGTCTCCAAGCAGAGTGTGGACTTTTGCTGGAAATCAGTTGAAAATTCACCAAACAGCTTATTTCACTTCAAATTGTGATGTCTCCAAGCAGAGTGTGGACTTTTGCTGGAAATCAGTTGAAAATTCACCAAACAGCTTATTTCACTTCAAATTGTGATGTCTCCAAGCTCCCCACGCTCCGTTTGCCAAATTGGGCCTCCCACGGCCAGATCTGTCCAAAACGACCAAAGCTGACACAGGCTGTACAGAGTGTGGACTTTTGCTTGAAATCAGTCGAAAATTCACCAAACAGCTTGTTTTACTTCAAATTGTGATGTCTCCAAGCAGAGTGTGGACTTTTGCTGAAATCAGTTGAAAATTCACCAAACAGCTTATTTTACTTCAAATTGTGATGTCTCCAAGCAGAGTGTGGACTTTTGCTGGAAATCAGTTGAAAATTCACCAAACAGCTTATTTCACTTCAAATTGTGATGTCTCCAAGCTCCCCACGCTCCGTTTGCCAAATTGGGCCTCCCACGGCCAGATCTGTCCAAAACGACCAAAGCTGACACAGGCTGTACAGAGTGTGGACTTTTGCTTGAAATCAGTCGAAAATTCACCAAACAGCTTATTTCACTTCAAATTGTGATGTCTCCAAGCAGAGTGTGGACTTTTGCTGGAAATCAGTTGAAAATTCACCAAACAGCTTATTTCACTTCAAATTGTGATGTCTCCAAGCTCCCCACGCTCCGTTTGCCAAATTGGGCCTCCCACGGCCAGATCTGTCCAAAACGACCAAAGCTGACACAGGCTGTACAGAGTGTGGACTTTTGCTTGAAATCAGTCGAAAATTCACCAAACAGCTTATTTTACTTCAAATTGTGATGTCTCCAAGCAGAGTGTGGACTTTTGCTTGAAATCAGTCGAAAATTCACCAAACAGCTTATTTTACTTCAAATTGTGATGTCTCCAAGCAGAGTGTGGACTTTTGCTTGAAATCAGTCGAAAATTCACCAAACAGCTTATTTTACTTCAAATTGTGATGTCTCCAAGCAGAGTGTGGACTTTTGCTTGAAATCAGTTGAAAATTCACCAAACAGCTTATTTTACTTCAAATTGTCATGTCTCCAAGCAGAGTGTGGACTTTTGCTTGAAATCAGTTGAAAATTCACCAAACAGCTTATTTTACTTCAAATTGTCATGTCTCCAAGCAGAGTGTGGACTTTTGCTTGAAATCAGTAGGAAATTCACCAAACAGCTTATTTCACTTCAAATTGTCATGTCTCCAAGCAGAGTGTGGACTTTTGCTTGAAATCAGTCGAAAATTCACCAAACAGCTTATTTCACTTCAAATTGTGATGTCTCCAAGCAGAGTGTGGACTTTTGCTTGAAATCAGTTGAAAATTCACCAAACAGCTTATTTCACTTCAAATTGTGATGTCTCCAAGCTCCCCACGCTCCGTTTGCCAAATTGGGCCTCCCACGGCCAGATCTGTCCAAAACGACCAAAGCTGACACAGGCTGTACAGAGTGTGGACTTTTGCTTGAAATCAGTCGAAAATTCACCAAACAGCTTATTTCACTTCAAATTGTGATGTCTCCAAGCAGAGTGTGGACTTTTGCTTGAAATCAGTTGAAAATTCACCAAACAGCTTATTTCACTTCAAATTGTGATGTCTCCAAGCAGAGTGTGGACTTTTGCTGGAAATCAGTTGAAAATTCACCAAACAGCTTGTTTTACTTCAAATTGTGATGTCTCCAAGCAGAGTGTGGACTTTTGCTTGAAATCAGTCGAAAATTCATCAAACAGCTTGTTTTACTTCAAATTGTGATGTCTCCAAGCTCCCCACGTTCCGTTTGCCAAATTGTGCCTCCCACGGCCAGATCTGTCCAAAACGACCAAAGCTGACACAGGCTGTACAGAGTGTGGACTTTTGCTTGAAATCAGTCGAAAATTCACCAAACAGCTTGTTTTACTTCAAATTGTGATGTCTCCAAGCAGAGTGTGGACTTTTGCTGAAATCAGTTGAAAATTCACCAAACAGCTTATTTTACTTCAAATTGTGATGTCTTCAAGCAGAGTGTGGACTTTTGCTGGAAATCAGTTGAAAATTCACCAAACAGCTTATTTCACTTCAAATTGTGATGTCTCCAAGCTCCCCACGCTCCGTTTGCCAAATTGGGCCTCCCACGGCCAGATCTGTCCAAAACGACCAAAGCTGACACAGGCTGTACAGAGTGTGGACTTTTGCTTGAAATCAGTCGAAAATTCACCAAACAGCTTATTTCACTTCAAATTGTGATGTCTCCAAGCAGAGTGTGGACTTTTGCTGGAAATCAGTTGAAAATTCACCAAACAGCTTATTTCACTTCAAATTGTGATGTCTCCAAGCAGAGTGTGGACTTTTGCTGGAAATCAGTTGAAAATTCACCAAACAGCTTATTTCACTTCAAATTGTGATGTCTCCAAGCAGAGTGTGGACTTTTGCTTGAAATCAGTCGAAAATTCACCAAACAGCTTATTTTACTTCAAATTGTGATGTCTCCAAGCAGAGTGTGGACTTTTGCTTGAAATCAGTTGAAAATTCACCAAACAGCTTATTTTACTTCAAATTGTGATGTCTCCAAGCAGAGTGTGGACTTTTGCTTGAAATCAGTTGAAAATTCACCAAACAGCTTATTTTACTTCAAATTGTCATGTCTCCAAGCAGAGTGTGGACTTTTGCTTGAAATCAGTTGAAAATTCACCAAACAGCTTATTTTACTTCAAATTGTCATGTCTCCAAGCAGAGTGTGGACTTTTGCTTGAAATCAGTAGGAAATTCACCAAACAGCTTATTTCACTTCAAATTGTCATGTCTCCAAGCAGAGTGTGGACTTTTGCTTGAAATCAGTCGAAAATTCACCAAACAGCTTATTTCACTTCAAATTGTGATGTCTCCAAGCAGAGTGTGGACTTTTGCTGGAAATCAGTTGAAAATTCACCAAACAGCTTATTTCACTTCAAATTGTGATGTCTCCAAGCTCCCCACGCTCCGTTTGCCAAATTGGGCCTCCCACGGCCAGATCTGTCCAAAACGACCAAAGCTGACACAGGCTGTACAGAGTGTGGACTTTCGCTTGAAATCAGTCGAAAATTCACCAAACAGCTTATTTTACTTCAAATTGTGATGTCTCCAAGCAGAGTGTGGACTTTTGCTTGAAATCAGTTGAAAATTCACCAAACAGCTTATTTCACTTCAAATTGTGATGTCTCCAAGCAGAGTGTGGACTTTTGCTGGAAATCAGTTGAAAATTCACCAAACAGCTTGTTTTACTTCAAATTGTGATGTCTCCAAGCAGAGTGTGGACTTTTGCTTGAAATCAGTCGAAAATTCATCAAACAGCTTGTTTTACTTCAAATTGTGATGTCTCCAAGCAGAGTGTGGACTTTTGCTTGAAATCAGTTGAAAATTCACCAAACAGCTTGTTTTACTTCAAATTGTGATGTGTCCAAGCAGAGTGTGGACTTTTGCTTGAAATCAGTCGAAAATTCATCAAACAGCTTGTTTTACTTCAAATTGTGATGTCTCCAAGCTCCCCACGTTCCGTTTGCCAAATTGTGCCTCCCACGGCCAGATCTGTCCAAAACGACCAAAGCTGACACAGGCTGTACAGAGTGTGGACTTTTGCTTGAAATCAGTCGAAAATTCACCAAACAGCTTGTTTTACTTCAAATTGTGATGTCTCCAAGCAGAGTGTGGACTTTTGCTGAAATCAGTTGAAAATTCACCAAACAGCTTATTTTACTTCAAATTGTGATGTCTTCAAGCAGAGTGTGGACTTTTGCTGGAAATCAGTTGAAAATTCACCAAACAGCTTATTTCACTTCAAATTGTGATGTCTCCAAGCTCCCCACGCTCCGTTTGCCAAATTGGGCCTCCCACGGCCAGATCTGTCCAAAACGACCAAAGCTGACACAGGCTGTACAGAGTGTGGACTTTTGCTTGAAATCAGTCGAAAATTCACCAAACAGCTTATTTCACTTCAAATTGTGATGTCTCCAAGCAGAGTGTGGACTTTTGCTGGAAATCAGTTGAAAATTCACCAAACAGCTTATTTCACTTCAAATTGTGATGTCTCCAAGCAGAGTGTGGACTTTTGCTGGAAATCAGTTGAAAATTCACCAAACAGCTTATTTCACTTCAAATTGTGATGTCTCCAAGCTCCCCACGCTCCGTTTGCCAAATTGGGCCTCCCACGGCCAGATCTGTCCAAAACGACCAAAGCTGACACAGGCTGTACAGAGTGTGGACTTTTGCTTGAAATCAGTCGAAAATTCACCAAACAGCTTGTTTTACTTCAAATTGTGATGTCTCCAAGCAGAGTGTGGACTTTTGCTGGAAATCAGTTGAAAATTCACCAAACAGCTTATTTCACTTCAAATTGTGATGTCTCCAAGCAGAGTGTGGACTTTTGCTGGAAATCAGTTGAAAATTCACCAAACAGCTTATTTCACTTCAAATTGTGATGTCTCCAAGCTCCCCACGCTCCGTTTGCCAAATTGGGCCTCCCACGGCCAGATCTGTCCAAAACGACCAAAGCTGACACAGGCTGTACAGAGTGTGGACTTTTGCTTGAAATCAGTCGAAAATTCACCAAACAGCTTGTTTTACTTCAAATTGTGATGTCTCCAAGCAGAGTGTGGACTTTTGCTGAAATCAGTTGAAAATTCACCAAACAGCTTATTTTACTTCAAATTGTGATGTCTCCAAGCAGAGTGTGGACTTTTGCTGGAAATCAGTTGAAAATTCACCAAACAGCTTATTTCACTTCAAATTGTGATGTCTCCAAGCTCCCCACGCTCCGTTTGCCAAATTGGGCCTCCCACGGCCAGATCTGTCCAAAACGACCAAAGCTGACACAGGCTGTACAGAGTGTGGACTTTTGCTTGAAATCAGTCGAAAATTCACCAAACAGCTTATTTCACTTCAAATTGTGATGTCTCCAAGCAGAGTGTGGACTTTTGCTGGAAATCAGTTGAAAATTCACCAAACAGCTTATTTCACTTCAAATTGTGATGTCTCCAAGCTCCCCACGCTCCGTTTGCCAAATTGGGCCTCCCACGGCCAGATCTGTCCAAAACGACCAAAGCTGACACAGGCTGTACAGAGTGTGGACTTTTGCTTGAAATCAGTCAAAAATTCACCAAACAGCTTATTTTACTTCAAATTGTGATGTCTCCAAGCAGAGTGTGGACTTTTGCTAGAAATCAGTTGAAAATTCACCAAACAGCTTATTTTACTTCAAATTGTGATGTCTCCAAGCAGAGTGTGGACTTTTGCTTGAAATCAGTCGAAAATTCACCAAACAGCTTATTTTACTTCAAATTGTGATGTCTCCAAGCAGAGTGTGGACTTTTGCTTGAAATCAGTTGAAAATTCACCAAACAGCTTATTTTACTTCAAATTGTCATGTCTCCAAGCAGAGTGTGGACTTTTGCTTGAAATCAGTCGAAAATTCACCAAACAGCTTATTTTACTTCAAATTGTCATGTCTCCAAGCAGAGTGTGGACTTTTGCTTGAAATCAGTAGGAAATTCACCAAACAGCTTATTTCACTTCAAATTGTCATGTCTCCAAGCAGAGTGTGGACTTTTGCTTGAAATCAGTCGAAAATTCACCAAACAGCTTATTTCACTTCAAATTGTGATGTCTCCAAGCAGAGTGTGGACTTTTGCTGGAAATCAGTTGAAAATTCACCAAACAGCTTATTTCACTTCAAATTGTGATGTCTCCAAGCTCCCCACGCTCCGTTTGCCAAATTGGGCCTCCCACGGCCAGATCTGTCCAAAACGACCAAAGCTGACACAGGCTGTACAGAGTGTGGACTTTTGCTTGAAATCAGTCGAAAATTCACCAAACAGCTTATTTTACTTCAAATTGTGATGTCTCCAAGCAGAGTGTGGACTTTTGCTTGAAATCAGTTGAAAATTCACCAAACAGCTTATTTCACTTCAAATTGTGATGTCTCCAAGCAGAGTGTGGACTTTTGCTGGAAATCAGTTGAAAATTCACCAAACAGCTTGTTTTACTTCAAATTGTGATGTCTCCAAGCAGAGTGTGGACTTTTGCTTGAAATCAGTCGAAAATTCATCAAACAGCTTGTTTTACTTCAAATTGTGATGTCTCCAAGCTCCCCACGTTCCGTTTGCCAAATTGTGCCTCCCACGGCCAGATCTGTCCAAAACGACCAAAGCTGACACAGGCTGTACAGAGTGTGGACTTTTGCTTGAAATCAGTCGAAAATTCACCAAACAGCTTGTTTTACTTCAAATTGTGATGTCTCCAAGCAGAGTGTGGACTTTTGCTGAAATCAGTTGAAAATTCACCAAACAGCTTATTTTACTTCAAATTGTGATGTCTCCAAGCAGAGTGTGGACTTTTGCTGGAAATCAGTTGAAAATTCACCAAACAGCTTATTTCACTTCAAATTGTGATGTCTCCAAGCTCCCCACGCTCCGTTTGCCAAATTGGGCCTCCCACGGCCAGATCTGTCCAAAACGACCAAAGCTGACACAGGCTGTACAGAGTGTGGACTTTTGCTTGAAATCAGTCGAAAATTCACCAAACAGCTTATTTCACTTCAAATTGTGATGTCTCCAAGCAGAGTGTGGACTTTTGCTGGAAATCAGTTGAAAATTCACCAAACAGCTTATTTCACTTCAAATTGTGATGTCTCCAAGCAGAGTGTGGACTTTTGCTTGAAATCAGTTGAAAATTCACCAAACAGCTTATTTCACTTCAAATTGTGATGTCTCCAAGCTCCCCACGCTCCGTTTGCCAAATTGGGCCTCCCACGGCCAGATCTGTCCAAAACGACCAAAGCTGACACAGGCTGTACAGAGTGTGGACTTTTGCTTGAAATCAGTCGAAAATTCACCAAACAGCTTGTTTTACTTCAAATTGTGATGTCTCCAAGCAGAGTGTGGACTTTTGCTGAAATCAGTTGAAAATTCACCAAACAGCTTATTTCACTTCAAATTGTGATGTCTCCAAGCAGAGTGTGGACTTTTGCTGGAAATCAGTTGAAAATTCACCAAACAGCTTATTTCACTTCAAATTGTGATGTCTCCAAGCTCCCCACGCTCCGTTTGCCAAATTGGGCCTCCCACGGCCAGATCTGTCCAAAACGACCAAAGCTGACACAGGCTGTACAGAGTGTGGACTTTTGCTTGAAATCAGTCGAAAATTCACCAAACAGCTTATTTCACTTCAAATTGTGATGTCTCCAAGCAGAGTGTGGACTTTTGCTGGAAATCAGTTGAAAATTCACCAAACAGCTTATTTCACTTCAAATTGTGATGTCTCCAAGCTCCCCACGCTCCGTTTGCCAAATTGGGCCTCCCACGGCCAGATCTGTCCAAAACGACCAAAGCTGACACAGGCTGTACAGAGTGTGGACTTTTGCTTGAAATCAGTCGAAAATTCACCAAACAGCTTATTTTACTTCAAATTGTGATGTCTCCAAGCAGAGTGTGGACTTTTGCTTGAAATCAGTTGAAAATTCAGCAAACAGCTTATTTTACTTCAAATTGTCATGTCTCCAAGCAGAGTGTGGACTTTTGCTTGAAATCAGTTGAAAATTCACCAAACAGCTTATTTTACTTCAAATTGTCATGTCTCCAAGCAGAGTGTGGACTTTTGCTTGAAATCAGTAGGAAATTCACCAAACAGCTTATTTCACTTCAAATTGTCATGTCTCCAAGCAGAGTGTGGACTTTTGCTTGAAATCAGTCGAAAATTCACCAAACAGCTTATTTTACTTCAAATTGTGATGTCTCCAAGCAGAGTGTGGACTTCTGCTTGAAATCAGTTGGAAATTCACCAAACAGCTTATTTCACTTCAAATTGTCATGTCTCCAAGCAGAGTGTGGACTTTTGCTTGAAATCAGTTGAAAATTCACCAAACAGCTTATTTCACTTCAAATTGTGATGTCTCCAAGCAGAGTGTGGACTTTTGCTGAAATCAGTTGAAAATTCACCAAACAGCTTATTTTACTTCAAATTGTGATGTCTCCAAGCAGAGTGTGGACTTTTGCTGGAAATCAGTTGAAAATTCACCAAACAGCTTATTTCACTTCAAATTGTGATGTCTCCAAGCTCCCCACGCTCCGTTTGCCAAATTGGGCCTCCCACGGCCAGATCTGTCCAAAACGACCAAAGCTGACACAGGCTGTACAGAGTGTGGACTTTTGCTTGAAATCAGTCGAAAATTCACCAAACAGCTTATTTCACTTCAAATTGTGATGTCTCCAAGCAGAGTGTGGACTTTTGCTGGAAATCAGTTGAAAATTCACCAAACAGCTTATTTCACTTCAAATTGTGATGTCTCCAAGCTCCCCACGCTCCGTTTGCCAAATTGGGCCTCCCACGGCCAGATCTGTCCAAAACGACCAAAGCTGACACAGGCTGTACAGAGTGTGGACTTTTGCTTGAAATCAGTCGAAAATTCACCAAACAGCTTATTTTACTTCAAATTGTGATGTCTCCAAGCAGAGTGTGGACTTTTGCTTGAAATCAGTCGAAAATTCACCAAACAGCTTATTTTACTTCAAATTGTGATGTCTCCAAGCAGAGTGTGGACTTTTGCTTGAAATCAGTCGAAAATTCACCAAACAGCTTATTTTACTTCAAATTGTGATGTCTCCAAGCAGAGTGTGGACTTTTGCTTGAAATCAGTTGGAAATTCACCAAACAGCTTATTTCACTTCAAATTGTCATGTCTCCAAGCAGAGTGTGGACTTTTGCTTGAAATCAGTTGAAAATTCACCAAACAGCTTATTTCACTTCAAATTGTGATGTCTCCAAGCAGAGTGTGGACTTTTGCTGGAAATCAGTTGAAAATTCACCAAACAGCTTATTTCACTTCAAATTGTGATGTCTCCAAGCTCCCCACGCTCCGTTTGCCAAATTGGGCCTCCCACGGCCAGATCTGTCCAAAACGACCAAAGCTGACACAGGCTGTACAGAGTGTGGACTTTTGCTTGAAATCAGTTGAAAATTACACTTTATTTAACCCGTGATGTACCCAAATGTAATGTCCAGTGTTTGTTGGCTGGGGAATAGAGAAACTTACTTCATAAGCTGGGGTATGAGAGGTGGAGGGTGCATCAGAGATAAACCAGGGCCAAGCAGCTGATGAGCAGCAGTGTGTGTTTGAGGCGTCTACAACAAAAGATAATACCAATGAATCTTTACACATAAGGCAACATATTGGACTACGCTGATATAAAAAAAGTTTACTAAATCAATTTGAATTACCCAATGGCATTTGTGAAATGCAGAGAAAGATAATGGTTTCAGAGATTTAACATGGACCATAGTTTCATTTACATGTAGCTCATTGTACTGTAAACATTTTGTGCATGGATTGGAGAGGGAAGAAAATACCTTAGGTGGGGAGGGAGGGTCGCAGCCTGCATCTGGTCCAGGATGGCGCAATTGGTGAAGGTGTCTTAAGCTTGGCCATCTGAGAACACATTACAACACATTCAGTGAAACTGAAGACTTTAATGAAACAATGCACTTTATTCAGGTGGAGTGAAATTTACCTTTGCAGCTGGTGAACAGCAGGGGGTTGCTGCATCGCCCCAACTCAAGGGAAATCTGGTTGGGGGTGATCCAACCAGCTGTTGACAGATGACAAAAAACATTAATCTAGACATGTCTCAGTTAAAACACATTAAAGTAACATACATCGTCCACAGGAGAGACTTCACAAAGAAAAGGACCGACTGAACCTTTGTCATTACATAGTGCATTCACTGTAGCAACCAAAAACATAACAGCCAATAATGTAATAAAACATTTGAGCCAATAACGTAATAACTTTTTGCCAATAATGTAATAATTTATTACATTATTGTAATAATAATGTAATAATTTATTACAATATTGGCTGGTAATAACTGGTGTCGATAAAGTAATAATACATAAATATGATTGAAGTTCTTGGAAATAAAAGTTTTTTTTGCAGTTTTTGTGCAGTTTGCTAATCAAAAATAGGTAAGTGGATGACATAGTCGTCATATTTATTCATCCAAGATGTACTCTCATATCTTTTACCTCTCTCTCTCTCTCTCTCTCTCTCTCTCTCTCTCTCTCTCTCTCTCTCTCTCTCTCTCTCTCTCACTTCTACCATGCTTAATGATATGTTTGCAAACGGAAGAAGTAAGCATTGTAGGCTATCAACAACCTCCAAAACATAACCAAACTTGTGTATTGAATGGTGTCTGCCAGCCAGTTTATGTTTCAGTCATGTATAACTTCCTGCCTCAGACAAACCATGTGAAATGTGATAATCCCAGCATGGCTCGGAGGAGCAATGGAGTTGATTTGGTTTTACTATTCTCTTTCTATTTGATTTTTTTTTTCAACACGTTGAGCTTAAAGGTCCCGTGTTGGATAAAGTGACATTTTGATGGCAACATAGGTTCTATATTTATACTGTGAAAGTATAAAGGTAGTTTTTTCATTCACAAATGTAAAAAAAAAAAAAAAAATGCCTTTATACTGTATGGAGCAATACAAACATCTACCTTTAGACTTTCACAGTATTAATATAGAACCTAAAGCTGCTTTATCATCACTGTAGAAAAAACAAAAAAACATTGAAATGTCGATTTATCCAAATGAGACCTTTAAGCTCAACGTTTTGATGTAGTTTTTAATTTTCAACCATGAAAATCAAAGTTAGACGCATGAAACCTGCAGAGATTTCATTTTAGCTCTCCAACAGCTGGTTTCAATTGTTGATTGGTGCTGCAAAAGAAAACATTTCTTTGACAAAGAGATTTCTGAATGTGTACAATTGTGCTGCCACTTCATTTGGAACTTCATTTGGGTGTTCTGGAGATAACGCTAACCATCAAGTTGGACAAATGATGGCTAAATATGTTTATTAAAAAAAATCAATGGTAAAATCAAATCAACGCCATTGCTCCTCCGAGCCATGCTGGGATTATCACATTTAACATTACCTATTCCCAATGGTTTGTCTGAGGCAGGAAGTTATACATGACTGAAACATAAACTGGCTGGCAGACCATTCAATACACAAGTTTGGTTATGTTTTGGAGGTTGTTGATAGCCTACAATGCTTACTTCTTCCATTTGCAAACATATCATTAAGCATGGTAGAAGTGAGAGAGAGAGAGAGAGAGGTGAAAGATAGTACATCTTGGATGAATAAATATGACAGCTGGTTAGCTGTTGACATGAAAACCAATATCTCAGACAGAATGGACAGTCTAGTAATGTGTATCTAGTGACTATTCTGGAAGTGTATGGTGTTTGTGGTAGTTGTGAGAAACAGTAGCATACATTGTTCACTTGAGAGCTGTGGCGGTGGGGGGGTCTAGCTGTGGCCCTGGGTCGTCTGGCTGATGCTGAGGAGGCCGCCTACACAATGAAAGAAAACATATCAATTAAGCTTTAATCACTACAGCTATAAAAAGAGAGACTAAAAGAGGGACAGTGGGTGACTGGACAGGCTCATCGGACGGGCCAGCTCTGTGGTGGGCCTGGAACAGGAGTCGGTGATGGCAGTGGCAGAGAGAAGAACCATGGAAAAACTGATGGCAATCATGGACAACGGGCACAACATCTGCACTAACTGACATTTTATGAACTGTATTTCTTTTATATGAGAGTGTGTGTGTATACGTGTACATATATATGTATGCATATATATAGGCAGGGCTCGACAGTGCGAGCCCCTCGTCGCAAATGCGAGTAAAAAACAGATCAGTGCGAATTGTGAAATGCAATTAGTAGCACGTGTGCGACTACCGAATTTTACCGTTCAATAAATGTTTTATGATGTGTTGCGAACGTTTGGAGGAGGTTGTAGCCGGTTGTGCACTTGAATGCAGCATCAGCTGAAAAAAAGAGACTGCACGCGGAACCAAACCGAAGCTGTCAAGATGTATGCAGTATATACTGTAGGCTATCACTCATTTCCAATGTACAGGTGCATTAGAATATCATGGAAGAATTTATTAAGGCCTATGTCACTAATTCAATTCAAAAAGTGAAACTAACTAACACATTATATACTGTAGCCTATATGAAGACCTGAAATTCCGTATTCCCAAAAATGTAAATACTACAAAGGACCTTTTTTTTCTCTTTTCTTGTCCACCTATATGCAATCAATACTTGGTTGGGGCTGTTTGATTTTAACTACTGGAAATTGACTTTTCCATGATATTATAATGTATTTAAATGCACATGTATTATGTTAATGGTGAGTGTCACCGCTCTAAGATCTTTTTTGGTCCTGACCCGTTGGCATCCCTGTTAAAAAGCTATGAATTGAACTGTTTTGCTTATAAATGCCTCCTCATTGACCTCATATCACGTTATTATTTAAAATTATCTGTGTGCTGTTAAAATTATTTGTATGCTACTAGATTTTTCAACTTACTAGCACACGTGCTACCTGGGAAAATGCTAAGCGTCAAGCCCTGTATATAGGTGATAGTTTGTATATAGGTATATTTTATATTTTATTTTATTCTTTTATATTATTGCTACATCTGTCTACATTAGCTAAGTACTTTCTTTCAGAATGTTTGGAGCAGCTGACAGATGAATTTCCTTCGGGATTAATAAAGTATCTATCTATCTATCTATCTATCTATCTATCTATCTATCTATCTATCTATCTATCTATCTATCTATCTATCTATCTATCGATCTATCTATCGATCTATCTATCGATCTATCTCTCTATACAAGTCACCCACTGAATTACAATTACAAATATGTTTGAGAATAGCTTGAGTTTGTTCAACTACCATTATTATTAGTATCAATGCTTATTTTGAAAAGTATTAGCATTATTGACTGTTGGGAATCAGGTGACAGTTATAACAAACCCTAAAATAATAGATAAATGTAAATCAATAGAAAAAGACGGCCACCGCACACTGATAAGACTCTGCTGATATACTTTTATTATGAACAACGCGTTTTGCTTTCAGCGTCGTCAGGTTCGCCTCTGGCGTTGCTGGGTGTGTTCATATACCTTCGGTCACATGACCCAAACCATCAACAGATGGCAACAAAGTTTTTAAAAAACACTCGTGATTATCATATGATGTATATGTACAATATAGCAACACTCAAATAAATCAAAAAGGGAAGCATCACATACAATAGAATACAATATAATAGAAAGCCAAGTTATGAGTGGCGCAACGTAATCACAATCACCCAGTGGGTACAATGTATCACACCACAACAATAAATGTAAGAATCAAGTTCAAAGAAAACAGCTCAAGTCCTGTGAGTCATTCATACCATACGGCTCGACAGTGGAGAGTTCGTTTATCCAAAAAGCCTCTCTTCTCAGTAGTTGTTTTATAATGTTACCTCCTCTTGGGTTAGGTTTTATTTTTTCAATGCCAATGAACCTGAGGGAGGCAGCAGAGCCGTGATTTTTATCTTGGTAGTGTTTGGCGATGGCGTAATCCAGGTTATTTCTGATGGCCGCTTTATGTTCTGCTATGCGCAATTTTAAGTTACGTTTCGTTTGGCCAACATACATAAGACCACAGGGGCAGATCAACACATAAACAACATGGGTGGAAAGGCAATTAATAAATTCTTTAATTTTGTATTTCTTTCCTGAGTGGGGATGATTAAATGATTTAGTATCACATGTGTTGGCACAATGCGCACATTTGCCACATCTATAGTTGCCATAAACTTGCTGGGACAGCCAATTAGTTTGTGTGGGTTTCATTTCATTTCATTTCTTTATTTATTGAATTGGGACAGTGCACATTCATCAACACTGACGCATTAAGTACCAGTGTAAATGTGCTAAATTTCCAGTGTAAATGTGCTAAATTTCAGCCGCAGTCCCAAGGCAGGTTTCTAAAAAACACAACACAGAATTTTAAAACCTTGTGATGACAAGTCATACAATGGACAATTACAAGACAGAGCACAGACTGACAATATCAAGGCAAAACAGACGCAGACAAACAAAATAAGAACAGACAAATTTGACCCACAGTTAAAGAACAATATACCATACATGCCCGGGAACAGACATCAGTTTTAAACAGTATTTAAACTATATGAGTGCATGTCTGATTTGTTTTTAACCAATGTTTGAGATGTTTTTTAAAGACTAAATAGTTGTCACAGTTTCTGATGTACATAGAACTGACCACCATGTCCCTTATGTTTCTACCTCTCTTGTAGCAAAAGCGTGGTCTCAAATTACCCTCTTGTGCTTTGGAGAGCATGTAATGCTGCGCTGCTGAACCAGACTGGGTTCAGTGGAAAGAAGCTCTCCTCCGCCTGTGAAACAAAAAGAAAAATCCACTGACAATATGTCTTATCACATACACAAAGTATACATTAAGAACCAATTAAGACATCCTAAAGTATTTGAAAAAAACAAACCTGCTGCTGAGCCATCCTGGGCTGTGCGGTTCACCAGGCTGGCTCGTCTGGAATGAAAAGTTGTATTACATTGCATTAATCAAATTGTAAACCACTTGAGAGAAAAAAAAAATCTAATTTTCACAAAGTCTCATATACACATTACTGTAGCCATGTTTCCATCCAAAGTGATTCGAATTACTGGGAAATGCGCATTAAAAGAAATTTGAATCATGTGTTTCCATCTACGGATTTGAACACATTAGCACGATTTGGCGCATATGTTTATTACCTTCATGATGCGACCTGTCCGTGTGTGTGTGAGAGAGAGGGAGAGAGAGAGAGAGAGAGAGAGAGTCGCGGCTGTCACATACTTTATTAATGATAAACGCTGGATGCACTGGTTGATAAGTTTCGCTTTTTACTGAGGAGGAACTATGAAGAAGTGCAGTAACATCATTATGAAGGTGTGTGGGGGCTTTTATTTTGCCGTGGCGGTGCGCCACAATTAATTACATGTAGTGAAACCCTGATGTTGTCTTGTGAGTGAACTGCAAACACAGGAGCAGATGGGGGGAAAGTGCGCTACGTCACACTTAATTCGAATCATCAACCAAAACCCGGCCCTAGCGAGAGTATTTCAGTTTGTGCGAATCAGGGGATTCGAATCACGGCGTTTCCATCATCATTTTCCAATGCGATACATCTCGATGCGCATCTAAACAGCTGATGGAAACGCACCTACTGTAACAATTACCTTGTGGCCATGACTGACTTGCTGCCACTGAAAGGGGTCAGGTGACCGTGGAGCAGGGACCTTTCCCGTCACAACCAGCTTGGGAGTGAAGTTCCTAACTGGCGGTGAAGGCCTGGGAGAGACCAGGGTTGCTGGTGGTGGTGTCTACAGCTGCTGCATGGCGGCGGACCACAGCAAACGGACGAGGATCCACATCCCCTTGTCATCGCTCAGATGGATCTGCAGAAATTACATAACCAAATTAATTTACAGATACAAAGTTTTAGCCACAAAAAGCAGCTGCAGCTTCACACAAGGACATTCTCAGCTGAGGATTACTTACTGCCCCACAGCTGCGGCCGGTTAAGGGAAGTAATCCTCAGCTGAGAAGTACGTCACATCTAAAAAATAAAAAACAGCCATTATAATCTCCATAGATGTAATGGTGACTTTTTATTCATTGCTACACCTCAATGCATATTGAGGTACATTTTTATTCAAACGGCTTGCAGAACATATAACAAAATGTAACTCCATTTAATCTAAGAACTTTTTTACGTACCTATACTTGCAGACACGCGGTGGTATGCCTGGCGAAGGAGGTCCTGGTAAGACACCTCACAGTCCAGGCGGGGAGGGAAGTCAACAACAAAAACCTGCAGAAAACAAAAAGTCATATACAGGTTACAATACATACATTATTATTTGAAAGCTCATATAATCTAATTAGACCAGCTAATGTACTACTCCTACTACTATTAAGAATGAAGAAGCAATCAAGACATGAAAAAAGCTTACGTTGGGCCAGCAGCTGCGAATGCTGAGCAGGAGCTTGGTGTAGCTTCGTCGATGGTCCTGCTGGCTTTGAGGTTGTTGCTGGGCGCCAGAAGACACACGGCGTCAGGGATCCGAGGAAGCACAGCATTCAGCACGTCGGTCCACAGTGCAGAGGCAGCAGCCCCTGCGGTCGACATGAAGCCAAAGGCAAAGGGTTTCTCTGGCATCCGGACCACACCATCTACAATGGCACGTAGATGGGAGTCTCCGATAATCAGAACAAACTGCAACAACAAACATAATTTCTTTAGCATGAAAGTCCTCACCAACATCAACCGTTTTCTTCATAAAGGAGACTCTGGTGGCTTGACACAGTTTGTGTTTGTGCCCGGTGAAGGGTGAAACTGGCCATGCCTGCACTCTGTGGCGGTAACCAGTACCGCGGCCTGTTTAGAAATAAACAAAACAAATACAGGAAAAAAAAAAAAAAAAAAAAAATGAATGAAGGAAAATAGCAAATACCTAAAATAAATGTACATTTTCTTTAAGTAAAAAAAAAACCCAGCAGTTTAAAAGCTGTAAACAAACAGAATATGAATTGTTATTTAATACTTATACTTAAAGGTTGAATATGTAGAATATTTATTAAAAGCTATATTTTTTCAAAAATAATACATCCATGGGGCCTTTAGAGGGGTACAGAATGAAAGTATTGCTTTTCCACAAAAAATTTTTTTTTAGTCTGAATTATTATTTTTTATTTTTTTGACGGGCTCGACAACTGACTATCTGTCAACGTTCTGTTTACATTGGTACCTGACTGTAGCCGACATGTGGCTCAGTTCTCCGCTGTTTTCCTGCCTCCTCCCGGTCGTATGCTTTTGTTTCCAACGAAGCCTTTTTAATAATCAATCGGTGGATCAATGGATTATCATATACTTGTTAGGATGGGTGTATTTGTGTAGTCTTATCTGTCATAAACACGTTTATCGTCGCGGACTTTCGGTGCCACGGAGCTCCTTTTTTTTTTTTTTTCCAACTTGACGAGAGCAGTGACACCGAGGCTCTGAGAGCAGCGGTGTGGAAGGCAGAGAGCCTCCACTGTCCCTGTAACAAGCTACAAGTCATTTATTATGCTGTTAATGACGGTAAAAATGAAACATAAGGTAAATATCCTGCTTAGTTCTCCTCCTCTGCTGTCCTCTGTTCAGAGCGGAGTCCCTAGCAACGGCCCGTTTTACCTAGCAACGGTCTGGCAATCGACTGCTGGAATTCTTTTTCTGTTGTTGTTCTTGTATTTCTACATAGTCAACCTTTAATACTATAAAACAGCTGCATACTCACATGCACAGAAGTTGGCACGCACATCATCCAATCTCCAGAACCGTGCACCTGGGGATGGGGAGCAGGGGGGTTGGGTCTCTATGGTCCTGGACCCCTCTCTGGACACACTGGCTGGGGGGGGACTCCGTCAGCTGCTCCTGGGCGGGCTTCCTCCACCGCACTGTATGTTGTAAATCTCTGGGCAGGGCTATGGGCTGGCGTTGCTAACGGGAGGAGTGCAGAGAGTCTTCTACTACTGCAATTAAAGTACTTAGGGGCTATTTGTAGATCATACAACGCCACTTTAAAAAAAAATTATACTATCCCTTTAAGACCATTTATCAAAAGTGGATACCTATTTCATGGCCCTACCGGCAAAATCTCACAATAATACCTCAATAACAAGCCCATGTTATTTATTGCAGTATAATAAGGTAACATGATATCAAAATCTCACTATGATAGCACCATAGCTCCACAGTACAATATTCCACTATCGATAAGTCAACAATAATAACATGGTAAAAAATGATATCATATCTGCCCTCTCCCTCCCTAACGGGAGGAGTGCAGAGAGTCTTCTACTGCAATTAAAGTACTTAGGGGCTATTTGTAGATCATACAACGCCACTTTAAAAAAAAATTATACTATCCCTTTAAGACCATTTATCAAAAGTGGATACCTATTTCATGGCCCTACCGGCAAAATCTCACAATAATACCTCAATAACAAGCCCATGTTATTTATTGCAGTATAATAAGGTAACATGATATCAAAATCTCACTATGATAGCACCATAGCTCCACAGTACAATATGTATTCCACTATAGATAAGTCAACAATAATAACATTTTGGTAAGAAATGATATCATATCTGCCCTCTCCCTCCCTCCCTCCCTCCCTCCCTCCCTCACTGGGCTCACCTCGCTCCTTCCCTCTGTCTAACTTTAGATAAAAACCTGCTTCTCTATCTGCTGTCACACAACACAACGCTAGCACACACTAACTAAACATTCAGCTGACACTGTGACACAGAAGCCTCACACACTGTCGTCCGTGACGATATCGATTTTTTTTTTCAAAAGACGTAGCTGCATAGCTCTTAAAAGCTATAGCTTCACTGAAGTGTTCCCCGTAAATAGCCGTTTGTCGCAGCATTCAACTCCCATGTACCGCCATTTAAAATCATTGTTTTCTCAAATGGCACCTATTAGTCACAATCGAAAATGATTTATCTGTGTAGAAATCATATTTACAATCACCTCAAGCAAATACAACGACTATTTGAATCAATAGAAAAAACACAAAGCATAAATGAACCTACGTTCCCTATTGATAGCTTTCATGTGACGGCCCGTATGGAACGCCCCCCTGGCGGTCAAAACAATCCACTTCCCCGCTGTCCGCTGGTTAGGACAAGGCAGAAAAACACACACTGCTCCCTGCTGCTTCAAAAATACCGGTGTTATGGCCCAACTGGTGTCTGATTTAACTGGTTACAGTACCGAACAACAGCTGTGCTGCACTTCCGTCCGCAGATTTGTCACAAATTCACAAATCAAGCCGCAGTTCACATGTTACTGCAGCCAATATGCTTCTGTGAGTGAACCTGTTCCTCCAATCTACAGACAGTCAGCGCCACACTTCTCTCACTCTGCACAACACTGCACACTATGACAAAGCCTGTCATGTTAAAGTTACGAACTAATGGAAAACACTCTGAAAATACGCTAAACAATACCGGTCATCGTCCTCGCCGCGCCGCGGTCGGTCCCGACCCCCGTTACCGTGTCGCTGCCGCCGCGGGCGGTCCTGCTGCCGTGCCCGGTGGCGGACGGTCCCGCCGGGTTACCATCGCCGCCGCCGCCGCCGGTCCTGCTGCTATCGGACCGCCGTCATCGTTGCCGTTCTTCCCCCCGGTGCAAAGCTCCGGGGTGGGGGGGGGGGGGGGGGGGGGGGGGGGGCTGGTCACCGTGCAGCCCAGCTAAGGGCTCTGGTTTGTGGGTGAGAGGAGCAGGGAGGCTGGAGCTCAGAATGTGGAGCTCAGCGGAGCTGCGGTACCAGGACGGTGTTCCCACACAGGAAAGTTACAGGTACATTTCGTCACTGAAAGCTATCAATTGTTGTACATTTTCCCACCGTTGAAGCTAAGCTAAGATACTATCAAGACCAACTGTACATATTTTAATGTGTTTCAGGTGATCTTAGCCAAAACACGACAGAGTAACTTCAAACTTAATCTCACTATTGTGTACAACTGATGTGTTATAGCTAATACTCTCAAACTAGCAAGTTGAAAAGACAAATTCTTACCTCTGATGGATGAAAAGGGGGAGAGCAGATTAGCGCAGGGGGGTATACCGGTTTATACGAGCCAGAGCGAGCTTTTGATGTGCCGCCACAGCTGTCACATAAAACGTGGCGACAGCCTTTGATCTCGCCGAGGCTGTGCAGGGTCTGCTAACTAGCTGCTATCATGCATGAAAAAGAAAATAAACAAGATGGTTCGACATTATATAGCCTAACATTAACTTCAGCTACTTTCACCTCTAGAAGAAGCCCAAGCTTAATTATTTTTAGGTACACACACTACAATTGCATTTACAGACAGATGCTAATAATAACAGATGTTTTTTTTTCTCATGTAATACCAACTAGCTGCTCGCTAGCTAACGTTAGCTACTCCCCTCTAGTAGTTCCAGCTGCAACACTCTTTTCGAAATTATACATTTTTACATCAGTTCTTGGTCACGCCAGCTGCACTTCGGAAAAGCTCGGTCGCGCTATCTTCACTTTAAAATCGAATGCCTGTCTACATCGTCTCGTACGGTAAAGCGTGTGAGGGGCTTCATGGTGCATTCAAGGACACCCTGTAAACCTAGGAATCCATATCGAAGCAACTGCCCAAACTGAGCTAGCCTAAGGCTAAACAGCTAGGGCTAACAAGCTAAACGGCAGCTTCAGCACCCACCCACCCAGCTACAGAGCACCGCTGATGAATCCGAAGCCCGACTCTCACCCTGCTGCTAACACCGTGCTCGAGCGCTAGTGAACGAAGGTAATTCCCTTAAAGCCACAGCACCACTTGAAATAACGATCAAATATGAGATTATAGGTATATATTTTTATTTAATAAAAGTATACGAGTCCGCAAAACTCCAACGTCACCAACCATAACGTCAAAGTAACTTCATTAACGTAAATGACTTGTAGTGTAATTTTAAGAAACTTGAACATGTTATAACCTATGGTTATAAGCTTTATAGTCTATGGTTATAAGTTAACCCTAACCCTTGATATTAAAAGCAGTGGTGAACAGTAATAAAAATAATATTGTCTTCAAGCGCTGCATATTTGAGGTAATTGCACTCAACAAGATTAACGTAATTTTCATTTTATGCTGTTGTAATTTTAACCTACTTCAGTACACTAACGTTAGCCTATATTTCAGAGGGAAATATCTGAACTTTTTTTTCTTTTTACCTCTGTAATCTTAAAATAACAGGTAGTTTAAAAAAAAAAAAGATTAAGTGAACATATAGGCTAAGTTCTGGTAAAATATTCATAACTTACTTCCTTAGATAAACAACCAATTTCAAAATGGTTTTGGATGAGATGTAAAGGCTGTGCATAGTTTATTTGAACTTTTAGTGCACCTTAACTTCTTTGAGATAAGAGGGATGTCACATAATAATAATGACAAGAAAAACATCAATAATAAATTATATTTGTATAGGTAACTAAAGAGAGATTTTGAATGCTGAGCATTTTAGTGGAGTGCTTTCACAGTGTGGTATTATTAGGCTACTTACTTAGTAAGGCATTTCAAAACACAATTGGTTACAAGAAGTTTGTCTGTCTTTTTTAGAATGCATTCAACAAAGAAAATGGGCCCTCCCAGCCACCTTGACCAGGCCACCCAGGCCCACTGCCCAACCACAGATGGACGCCCAGCCCAAACCCCTGGCACGCCATACCCCACCCAAGCTCCCGGCTGCCCCGTCACAGCCCCTGGCCCAGACGTCGGCTCCCTTGAAGCCAAACGATGTAAGCTGTCTCCTACTTTACACTTCACACAGTTCAGTTATTAGATCGTCTTGCTTCAAAGGATAGATAAATGTATTATTAAGTAATTTCTTCTATTAAGTTGTTGCTATGTACTTTCCGCTTTTAAAGGAGTCATCACCTGTTTTTTTATGTATCCAATCCCCCTTAAATTGCTTTGAATCAGTTCTTAAAACTTATTGGAAACATTTTTTTTTTTTTAATTCAAACATAGAGCTTGTTCTGACACTTTTTCATATGGCAACTTTCTCTCGTGAGAGTAGGCGCGAGGTTTTGACTGGTCCGGATGTTCATTGTATTAATATGTAATGAGGAACGCATTGATTGGACGCAGGGAGGACAGAGCCGGAATGGTGGCTGGCCCTGTGGGTACATGCAGGCTGTATTGGAAACCGCATACTATGCTGCTCTGTCATGTACCGTAACCATGTTATAACTTCATAAAATAAAACAAAATTGTATCGGTTCATTGTAAAACATGTATTTATTGATGCAAATGTGGTGATTTCTGTACGTAGGCTACAGAGCCCCGGGGCAAAGCTGCTGCTGCTCTGTGTGAAGCTTCACTTTTCATTCAAACAAACTAATACGACTGCCACAATTGTTAGATTTCATCAATGAGACAAACGTTTATCTCCTAAAAAGAATTTAACCAGTCGGCGGTAAACCCCTACAAACCTGCGGGTAAGTTAATTAACGACCGTTTCCTCCGCGGGCATGACAACGTAGTTTGACCGGTTAACGAGCAGCTGCAGGCGGGTTGCTGACGAGTCACTCTCCGCTCCTCTGCCTTGCTGGAGCTTCACTTCTCCCAACGCGAAGCAAACTTCTAAGCCGTCATTTGGATAAACTAACCGCACATTGGGGATCTAAACCCTTACTTTCTCGCATGAATAAATATTAAAACTTAATAAATTAACGACCCTTTCCTCCGGCGGCACGACGACGTTGTTATCGGCCGGCTAAACGAGCACTGCAGGCGGGTTGAGGAGTCACTCCTCCTCCGCTCCTCTGGTGCTGGCTGCAGCTGGCTGCACCTCACTTCTCCCAACGCGGAACTAACTTCTAAACAGCCGTCATTCGGATAAACTAACCGCACATTGGGGATCTAAACCCTTACTTTCTCGCATGAAAAAATATTAAAACTTAATAAATTAACGATAGTTTCTTTCGGCGGCATGACGATGTCGTTCGGCCAGGTAAACGAGCGCTGCAGGCGGGTTGAGGAGTCACTCCTCCTCCGCTCCTCTGGTGCTGGCTGCAGCTGGCTGCACCTCTCTCCCAACGCGGAGAAAACTTCTAAACAGCCGTCATTTGGATAAACTAACCGCACATTGGGGATCTAATCCCTTACTTTCTCGCATGAAAAATTATTAAAACTTAATAAAGTGACGAAATAACAGCGCTACAGTGGGAAATAAAACAACCCGTAATGGCGGCGCGGCAGAAGTCGGGGTGGAAGAGAGGTGTGTTTATGAAAGCAGGCGCCACGGTGACGTCACCGTAGGCGCAGAATCAAAATCTCGTAATGTTGTGGTGTGCAGCCTCATGAAATACTCTGGCTTAAACAAAGAGCCCAAACGAAAAAACTCAGCCACTTTCAAACCCCAGGTTTTCAGGCAAGTTTCCACTGAGGTCCAACACCAGTATACATGTTATAACAAGGAAAAATGCGATTTCCGGGTGATGACTCCTTTAATAGATGTAACATATTGCCATAAACATGAGCCAACTTTAATGAGTAACTTTTTTTTATTTCATTCTCTTTCTCCTCACACAGGTACAGTTTGGATAATTGGGGACAGCTATGTCCGACATGCTGCCCAGAGAGCTGCAGAAACCATGGGGACTGACCTCAGCGTGCCCGGTGTCCGCGTCTGCTGGTTCGGCTGGGGTGGACTGCGGTGGAAAGGCCTCCTTCCCTTCCTTTCCCACTCCCTGCGAGGAAGAACAGCACCTGACATCCTCATCATCCACCGTGGCGGCAACGACATGGGGGGTGTGAGGAGTGTTGAGCTTGTTAACATGATGAAGGAAGATGTTCACCATCTTTGCCATCAACACCTGGCACCTTCATCATGTAATTCAGCTTTGACACCCAGGTGTCGGTGGAGGGCTTCTGTGGCTAACCCAGGGAAACTTGACAAATCCAGGAGATTTGTCAACAGTGTTATGGCTACATTTGTGCAGGGTTTCAATGGTGCCATGATTGAGCACCCTCTCATTAAGCATGACAGTCCTGGGGCCTCATTTATCAAAGAGGGTGTAAAACTGCTACTAAATTTTTGCGTACGGCGAAAAGACGAAAATGGCGTACACCCAAAATATTTACACCTTTTTCAGATCAATCAAACTGTGCGTACGCACAACTCTCCGCAATTTCCCTTTGATAAATCACACCGGACCCAAGAATGGTGCACATGTGAACACACCTCTTACTCCACCTCCAGAACGCCATATATGGTCAGCATGTGCATATTAATTAGCCATGTGCGCTCTGTGGAGCGGCTACAAAGTGACAACAAAGTGACAACGAAGACAACGGGCGGAGGGTGGGGGAAAGAAGCGGAACTACATACACGGCGATATCGGGCAATAAATCAGTCAGAAAAATGATCTTGCATTTTAATAAGCTACAGTAAAAACAAAAACCTCCCAAATCTCAACAAACGGGAACAGAAAGAAGAATAATCTTATGTAATCCCTTTATCCCAGAAAATCTTTTATTATTATTATTTTTTTTACACCTACTCCTAAAGCAGGATTTCCACGATAGTTACCACATTGCACGCCTTTCCACTACACAGTTACAGCTCTACTGGACTCGGTTTAGGTCATTTTCCATTACAGCTGAGTCCTTCACAGTTTGCTCACTCTTTATTCTCTCCTCTCGTCAGCTCCAAACTCACGTGCACCTTGTTAACTCAGGTGACAGAATAATAACAGTCTCAGTAGCTACAGATCAGTGTGCGCTGCTGCCGATGTGTTTTTAAACTTGGCGGGTTTGATCCTTGTCGGACTTCACACTATAGTGTGTAAAAGCAAAAAAGCAAAATCCTCAATCCGCTCTGTTTATCAATTAACATATAGCCTAGTGTTATTATAGAGCGGGTTGGATTGCCAGCATCAACGGTCCACCACTACCACAATTACTTCAAAAAAATCCTACTGTGCTCTTCTAAATGTACTCCGCGCTCCTCCTCTCACACTGCAGTTCTCTGACTCAGCAACGGTGTCGCCAGTTCCTCCTGTTCCTCAAAAAAGGTGTAGATCACGGTACGCCAGGGTCAAAATGGGTGTAAATGTCCGCACTTTTTCCCGTCAGGTTTTGGTTTGATAAATCCCAAATTTGGCGGAGAAAAGTGCGTACGCACAAAACAGGGGAAAAAGGGTGTAAAAAAAGGTGTATCCACAATGATAAATGAGGCCCCAGGGCTATATTTAAAGTTCATTTGAGTTCATTTGACACCTAGGGGAAATTAAATTTTTTTAAGTACTTTGGCCACTAGCCTTAAAGACCACCTCCAAAGGCAGTGAGCTTGTAACACTGCTTTTGAATGTGGCCTGTATGATTAAACTTTTTGGCCTAAATATATCCCTCTGAGTGTCATGTCTAATGTTGAGATTATTTCGTTGTCACTTGGTAGAATTAATGGAAACCAAAATGTGGCCATAACACTGTTTCTACTTCAGTTCCTCCTCATCCCTGTCCCCCTTTTCCCCAGTCCACCTCACCACCTCATGGACTCTGCTGCTCTCTGGGCAGCACGTTGGACAGTTTTTTGTTTTTATATTTGTTTTGTTTGATTTTATTTTGTCTGCTGCTGTGAGGACTGTAAGATGGGGCGGCCACTCTACTCTACCCACTGCACCACTCACCACCCCACAAATTGTTTCTTTTATTTTACAGTTTTTCACGCACGATTTGACAACAGAGTTCAGTTTTGAGAACTAGTAGGAAGGTTAAGCCCAAAAAATAGGCCTTTGACTTCAAGTCATGATGCAAAGGTCCCCTTTGGCATGGAAGTACCTTAGGGTCATACAAATAAATCTATCCTAAGACACAAGTGAGATCACACTTTGTATCCGAAATAAACACGTTTTTAAAATGCCTTTTTTTAATTGAGAAAACGCATGTTAAAAGCACATTCCATTTAGAATGTCCATATAAACTCAGGCAGATCCCCTGATGCCTTCAGCTCCTGGATGAGATCTACAGCTTCTGAGACAACAAGCAGCTGCTTGTGTGACAGGATATTGGGTTTTATTAATGTAAAAACATTAATAAAACTATACTGATACTGATTTGTTAAAAATCAGACGGAGTGCAACAAATATAGCCTACAAGTAGTTAAATAATAAGATGTAATTCATATCACAGTGGTGTCAGGAAAGACCAATTAGCCAAATATTGTGTTGGTCAAAATATAGGCCTACCTATAACTAGTTACTGCTTGTGTATGTTGATTTTAAAAAGTTGAATTTACATGTATGACCCATTCTGGGTCATATTAGAAGTCAACTTAAAGTCAAAGGAAAAATGTTTTTACTGTTCTCAAATGTAAAAATGGGTCACATAGGACCCTCTACATTATTGAAGGCTTATATAACCTGCTACTGAAAACATTTTACATTGTGCTCCTAAGGTAAACTAACAAATGTTAGTGTAGAGCGCCCTTAATAAGCAATGTTCAGCTTTTATGTACATATAGGGAAGTTTAGGTTTGCAGCTCTCACATAAAGCATATGATTAGGACTGACTTATTTCACCTGCACAGTATAGCTGGCTAAGATCCTCTCTTAGAGTAATGCTGAGAAACTGGTAAGCTTCATTATTTTGGTAGATTTTTACTTTTGTGAATGCTTGTTAATGCTCATCTTATCAATCTCATGATGTTACAGTATCTTTATTTCTTACGTCAAATTAGCCATAATGGAATGTCATGACTGGACTTTAGGCTTCCTATGTCAGTTCACCCTACAGATTGAAAGGCATTAGATCCCTGTTCATCATTCAAATTGAGAAACAATCCTGAAATATTGCAATCATGTCACAAATAAGCTGTAGCTGGATGTTATATCCAGGAGCTGAAAACAGTGTAGTTTATATGGACATTCTAAATGGAATGTGCTTTTAGCATGCGTTTTCTCAATTAAAAAAAGGCTTTTTAAAAACGTGTTTATTTCAGATACAAAAGTGTGATCTCACTTGTGTCTTAGGATAGATTTATTTGTATGACCCTAAGGTACTTCCATGCCAAAGGGGAGCTTTGCATCATGACTTGAAGTCAAAAGTCGCTTAACCTCCCTACTAAACAGATTAAACTGTTTTGAGGTGAAAGTTTGGTTTTGCAAGAAGAGTCTGAAGTTTTGTGAATGTCGCTTGAAAATTGGGGTTTATGTTCACAGTTTAGAGAAAAGGTGAGCAGCCTTCAAGAAATGTGTCTTAGCAATCGAGAAAAACTGTAATATTATTTAAGAATCTAGTCTTATTTTTTAAGATTACATGCACTATTTTATATTATTTATTTGTTTTTGCATATTTTCACTTTACTTAATTATAAGTTTAATTTTTTTTTCAAAAAGTCTTACATATTAAAGAATCTTTGTTTTGTCTGTGAAATTTATTTTTCTAACCAACTTAATTACTTATTTTTTTTACATGTCAAATAAATTATCTTCCAAAAGCAACTCCCTTTGTCTTCTATTCATATTTAAAATGTCCTAGCTTTACTGTTGGTTGAACACTAATTAAGTATGTATATTATATCTACAATTAGTATCTATTTGAATGAGCTAACTCTACTGGTTTTGGTTATTTCTTAATAGATGTAAGATTTATGTAATATCTCTACTTTTAAGAAAGTCCAAAAAAAACATTTTCTGAGCATCTCTTACAACAGCTGTCAGGAAGACCAAGGCGGCAGATACTGAGTTCATGCTCAATACAGATTTTATTGAAAGAACAGGTGAGGATTGGGGTTGGAGAGCAGTGGAGGGAGACAGAGGGCGCTCAAACACACTGGAGGGCAGGCGATGCCATGGTTATCACGGTGAGGTCCAGAGTCGGCTGGAAGAGAACGTTCGAGCTGATCCTGAGCATCTTCCTACTGACAGGGCAGGGATATGGGAGCAAAGGGAGACAGACTGAAAACAAGAGGCACGAAACAATGAAAGCAAGGAACATGTAGGAGGTAAAAACAATGGAATGGGCTTTATGCAGATTCCTGAACTTAAGCCAGCTCCTTTATTTGTGTCTTACATTAGTTAGTTTAGTTTTTTTTATTTGCACATTATATAACCTGCATAAACAATGAAAATAGTAAAATTAAACATTGTGCAGGAGAGGTAGAAGCCAAAAAAGGCTTATAAAAATACCTCCCCTATGTAAAAAACAACAAAAACATTATTACATTATTTGACAAACTGATTAATCCTGAATTAATTAGGTGTCTGACCTCAGTAGTCACAATGGTTAGATACACCTGGAATAATCATTTTGTCCAATAATGTAAGACCAGAAATGAAGGAGTTGGCTTAAGTTTTGGAAGTAGTGGAGCTGTGCATTGTAAAGCATGGTGAACTGATGAGTAAGTGTTCAGCTGGTGTAATGGAGCAGAGGAGTGATGAGCAGATGAGCCTACGGTGTGTGCCCTGCAGCAGCAGTCTGCGCTTGGAAAATGCCCCTATAGGGAAGAGGGAGAAACACACAGAGAGGGTTGGAGTCACTAGGATTATACAGACAGTGAAGTAACCGTAATGTTGCAAGATGAAGAAGAAACGAAGAAACAAAGCCAAATAAGAAGCTCACACCACATTACTTCTACTACATAAGTCCCACAAACATCACAATATGAACTCCATGTGAAATTGCATTTATTGTGCATACAAATAGGCTTTGGCGCTTAGACGCCGGGGAGTAGATCATCGTGGAGTACTGATCTATGCGTGATAGCTTGCATCTGACGATGATGATCCCCCCCGGGCCTAGACACTGGTGGTGGTAGACTCCTGGTCGAAGATCCCGATGAAGATGGTCGGCATCAGATGGAGGTGGAGAAGGGGTGGAGGTGGGCTGAGAGTTTTGCTGGATAACAGCAGAGAAAGGGAACACTTCTAAATTTGACGCTAGAGACTGATCGGTAGGAGAGAGAGGAGATGACAGCCTGTGATTGGATGAATTAGGTGAAGAGGGCAGAGCGAGAAGATAAAGGGTGAGCTCGGGAGAGGCTGTGTTTAAGAGATAGTCTTCCTGTCTGAACTTTCGCTTAGCTCCATATATATAAATTAGGAATATATAGTTATTCAATAATTTTTTTGTTAAATTAAATTTTCTCTCTAAATAAATGTAACAGATTATCAACTATCGAAAATCATGAAATAACAAACCTATGTATGAACTTAATTTTTATATATATATTTTTTTATTTTTATGATAAGGTGCTTTTTTTGGGTTCTTATGAGATTTTTTTAAAGTTATTTTTTAAGTAACATTTTGAACTTTTATTTCAAACTATGTTGAACTTAATCACAACTCCAGAAACTATCTACAAAAACATTGACAAGGGAGGTTGCATATTTATTTTAAATGTGTTACAGTATTCCAAAGCTCAATATCATCTTTTGCCCCGTTCATGCAGGCTCTAAGAAATAAAGAAAACTCTGGTATACTGACACAGACAGGCTTGTGACTACTTATTTAAAGACTTAAATAGTGGTTTTCAACTGATTTCCAGCAAAAGTCCACACTCTGCTTGGAGACATCAAAATTTGAAGTAAAATAAGCTGTTTGGTGAATTTTCAACTGATTTCAAGCAAAAGTCCACACTCTGTACAGCCTGTGTCAGCTTTGGTCGTTTTGGACAGATCTGGCCGTAGGAGGCCCAATTTGGCAAACGGAGCGTGGGGAGCTTGGAGACATCACAATTTGAAGTGAAATAAGCTGTTTGGTGAATTTTCAACTGATTTCCAGCAAATGTCCACACTCTGCTTGGAGACATGACAATTTGAAGTAAAAAAAACTGTTTGGTGTATTTTCAACTGATTTCAAGCAAAAGTCCACACTCTGTACAGCCTGTGTCAGCTTTGGTCGTTTTGGACAGATCTGGCCGTGGGAGGCCCAATTTGGCAAACGGAGCGTGGGGAGCTTAGAGACATCACAATTTGAAGTGAAATAAGCTGTTTGGTGTATTTTCAACTGATTTCCAGCAAAAGTCCACACTCTGCTTGGAGACATGACAATTTGAAGTGAAATAAGCTGTTTGGTGAATTTTCAACTGATTTCAAGCAAAAGTCCACACTCTGTACAGCCTGTGTCAGCTTTGGTCGTTTTGGACAGATCTGGCCGTGGGAGGCCCAATTTGGCAAACGGAGCGTGGGGAGCTTGGAGACATGACAATTTGAAGTGAAATAAGCTGTTTGGTGAATTTTCAACTGATTTCCAGCAAAAGTCCACACTCTGCTTGGAGAAATCACAATTTGAAGTAAAATAAGCTGTTTGGTGAATTTTCAAATGATTTCCAGCAAAAGTCCACACTCTGCTTGGAGACATCACAATTTGAAGTGAAATAAGCTGTTTGGTGAATTTTCAACTGATTTCCAGCAAAAGTCCACACTCTGTACAGCCTGTGTCAGCTTTGGTCGTTTTGGACAGATCTGGCTGTGGGAAGCCCAATTTGGCAAACGGAGCGTGGGGAGCTTGGAGACATCACAATTTGAAGTGAAATAAGCTGTTTGGTGTATTTTCAACTGATTTCCAGCAAAAGTCCACACTCTGCTTGGAGACATGACAATTTGAAGTGAAATAAACTGTTTGGTGAATTTTCAACTGATTTCAAGCAAAAGTCCACACTCTGCTTGGAGACATGACAATTTGAAGTAAAATAAGCTGTTTGGTGTATTTTCAACTGATTTCAAGCAAAAGTCCACACTCTGTACAGCCTGTGTCAGCTTTGGTCGTTTTGGACAGATCTGGCCGTGGGAGGCCCAATTTGGCAAACGGAGCGTGGGGAGCTTGGAGACATCACAATTTGAAGTGAAATAAGCTGTTTGGTGAATTTTCAACTGATTTCCAGCAAAAGTCCACACTCTGCTTGGAGACATGACAATTTGAAGTAAAAAAAGCTGTTTGGTGAATTTTCAACTGATTTCCAGCAAAAGTCCACACTGCTTGGAGACATCACAATTTGAAGTAAAATAAGCTGTTTGGTGAATTTTCAACTGATTTCCAGCAAAAGTCCACACTCTGCTTGGAGAAATCACAATTTGAAGTAAAATAAGCTGTTTGGTGTATTTTCAACTGATTTCCAGCAAAAGTCCACACTCTGTACAGCCTGTGTCAGCGTTGGTCGTTTTGGACAGATCTGGCCATGGGATGCCTAATTTGGCAAACACAGCGTGGGGAGGTTGGAGACATCACAATTTGAAGTAAAAAAAGCTGTTTGGTGAATATTCAACTGATTTCCAGCAAAAGTCTACACTGCTTGGAGACATCACAATTTGAAGTAAAATAAGCTGTTTGGTGAATTTTCAACTGATTTCCAGCAAAAGTCCACACTCTGCTTGGAGACATGACAAATTTGAAGTGAAATAAGCTGTTTGGTGAATTTTCAACTGATTTCAAGCAAAAGTCCACACTCTGCTTGGAGACATGACAATTTGAAGTGAAATAAGCTGTTTGGTGTATTTTCAACTGATTTCAAGCAAAAGTCCACACTCTGTACAGCCTGTGTCAGCTTTGGTCGTTTTGGACAGATCTGGCCGTGGGAGGCCCAATTTGGCAAACGGAGCGTGGGGAGCTTGGAGACATCACAATTTGAAGTGAAATAAGCTGTTTGGTGTATTTTCAACTGATTTCCAGCAAAAGTCCACACTCTGCTTGGAGACATGACAATTTGAAGTGAAATAAGCTGTTTGGTGAATTTTCAACTGATTTCAAGCAAAAGTCCACACTCTGTACAGCCTGTGTCAGCTTTGGTCGTTTTGGACAGATCTGGCCGTGGGAGGCCCAATTTGGCAAACGGAGCGTGGGGAGCTTAGAGACATGACAATTTGAAGTGAAATAAGCTGTTTGGTGAATTTTCAACTGATTTCCAGCAAAAGTCCACACTCTGCTTGGAGAAATCACAATTTGAAGTAAAATAAGCTGTTTGGTGTATTTTCAACTGATTTCCAGCAAAAGTCCACACTCTGTACAGCCTGTGTCAGCGTTGGTCGTTTTGGACAGATCTGGCCATGGGATGCCTAATTTGGCAAACACAGCGTGGGGAGGTTGGAGAATCACAATTTGAAGTAAAAAAAGCTGTTTGGTGAATATTCAACTGATTTCCAGCAAAAGTCTACACTGCTTGGAGACATCACAATTTGAAGTAAAATAAGCTGTTTGGTGAATTTTCAACTGATTTCCAGCAAAAGTCCACACTCTGCTTGGAGACATGACAATTTGAAGTGAAATAAGCTGTTTGGTGAATTTTCAACTGATTTCAAGCAAAAGTCCACACTCTGCTTGGAGACATGACAATTTGAAGTGAAATAAGCTGTTTGGTGTATTTTCAACTGATTTCAAGCAAAAGTCCACACTCTGCTTGGAGACATGACAATTTGAAGTGAAATAAGCTGTTTGGTGTATTTTCAACTGATTTCAAGCAAAAGTCCACACTCTGTACAGCCTGTGTCAGCTTTGGTCGTTTTGGACAGATCTGGCCGTGGGAGGCCCAATTTGGCAAACGGAGCGTGGGGAGCTTGGAGACATCACAATTTGAAGTGAAATAAGCTGTTTGGTGTATTTTCAACTGATTTCCAGCAAAAGTCCACACTCTGCTTGGAGACATGACAATTTGAAGTGAAATAAGCTGTTTGGTGAATTTTCAACTGATTTCAAGCAAAAGTCCACACTCTGTACAGCCTGTGTCAGCTTTGGTCGTTTTGGACAGATCTGGCCGTGGGAGGCCCAATTTGGCAAACGGAGCGTGGGGAGCTTAGAGACATGACAATTTGAAGTGAAATAACCTGTTTGGTGAATTTTCAACTGATTTCCAGCAAAAGTCCACACTCTGCTTGGAGAAATCACAATTTGAAGTAAAATAAGCTGTTTGGTGTATTTTCAACTGATTTCCAGCAAAAGTCCACACTCTGCTTGGAGAAATCACAATTTGAAGTAAAATAAGCTGTTTGGTGTATTTTCAACTGATTTCCAGCAAAAGTCCACACTCTGTACAGCCTGTGTCAGCGTTGGTCGTTTTGGACAGATCTGGCCATGGGATGCCTAATTTGGCAAACACAGCGTGGGGAGGTTGGAGACATCACAATTTGAAGCAAAATAAGCTGTTTGGTGAATTTTCAACTGATTTCCAGCAAAAGTTCACACTCTGCTTGGAGCCATGACAATTTGAAGTAAAATAAGCTGTTTGGTGAATTTTCAACTGATTTCCAGCAAAAGTCCACACTCTGCTTGGAGAAATCACAATTTGAAGTGAAATAAGCTGTTTGGTGAATTTTCAACTGATTTCCAGCAAAAGTCCACACTCTGCTTGGAGACATGACAATTTGAAGTGAAATAAGCTGTTTGGTGTATTTTCAACTGATTTCAAGCAAAAGTCCACACTCTGTACAGCCTGTGTCAGCTTTGGTCGTTTTGGACAGATCTGGCCGTGGGAGGCCCAATTTGGGAAACGGAGCGTGGGGAGCTTGGAGACATCACAATTTGAAGTGAAATAAGCTGTTTGGTGTATTTTCAACTGATTTCCAGCAAAAGTCCACACTCTGCTTGGAGACATGACAATTTGAAGTGAAATAAGCTGTTTGGTGAATTTTCAACAGATTTCAAGCAAAAGTCCACACTCTGTACAGCCTGTGTCAGCTTTGGTCGTTTTGGACAGATCTGGCCGTGGGAGGCCCAATTTGGCAAACGGAGCGTGGGGAGCTTAGAGACATGACAATTTGAAGTGAAATAAGCTGTTTGGTGAATTTTCAACTGATTTCAAGCAAAAGTCCACACTCTGTACAGCCTGTGTCAGCTTTGGTCGTTTTGGACAGATCTGGCCGTGGGAGGCCCAATTTGGCAAACGGAGCGTGGGGAGCTTAGAGACATGACAATTTGAAGTGAAATAAGCTGTTTGGTGAATTTTCAACTGATTTCCAGCAAAAGTCCACACTCTGCTTGGAGAAATCACAATTTGAAGTAAAATAAGCTGTTTGGTGTATTTTCAACTGATTTCCAGCAAAAGTCCACACTCTGCTTGGAGAAATCACAATTTGAAGTAAAATAAGCTGTTTGGTGTATTTTCAACTGATTTCCAGCAAAAGTCCACACTCTGTACAGCCTGTGTCAGCGTTGGTCGTTTTGGACAGATCTGGCCATGGGATGCCTAATTTGGCAAACACAGCGTGGGGAGGTTGGAGACATCACAATTTGAAGTAAAATAAGCTGTTTGGTGAATTTTCAACTGATTTCCAGCAAAAGTTCACACTCTGCTTGGAGACATGACAATTTGAAGTAAAATAAGCTGTTTGGTGAATTTTCAAATGATTTCCAGCAAAAGTCCACACTCTGCTTGGAGAAATCACAATTTGAAGTGAAATAAGCTGTTTGGTGAATTTTCAACTGATTTCCAGCAAAAGTCCACACTCTGCTTGGAGACATGACAATTTGAAGTAAAATAAGCTGTTTGGTGAATTTTCAACTGATTTCCAGCAAAAGTCCACACTGCTTGGAGACATCACAATTTGAAGTAAAATAAGCTGTTTGGTGAATTTTCAACTGATTTCCAGCAAAAGTCCACACTCTGCTTGGAGAAATCACAATTTGAAGTAAAATAAGCTGTTTGGTGTATTTTCAACTGATTTCCAGCAAAAGTCCACACTCTGTAAAAGCCTGTGTCAGCGTTGGTCGTTTTTGACAGATCTGGCCATGGGAGGCCTAATTTGGCAAACACAGCGTGGGGAGGTTGGAGACATCACAATTTGAAGTAAAATAAGCTGTTTGGTGAATTTTCAACTGATTTCCAGCAAAAGTCCACACTCTGCTAGGAGACATCACAATTTGAAGTAAAATAAGCTGTTCAGTGAAGACTCTATGTCTGCAGGACTCCCGCTGTGCAGCTACAGACCAAATGCCTTTCCTAGTCAGAGTATATGTGATCGATGAAAAGTGAAAATTTGACTAAGTGCTTTTGGCAAAAGCGTCCCCCAGAACATGTTTAGGAGCACATTTCAGGCCATTTGGAGTCGATTGAAGCACCTTATTTTTTGTCCCATATGTACAAGTGGAGTTGGCACTTTGACATTTTCAGCAACATGCTGAGCTGGCCCTTTGAGGAGTATCTCGGGAAGGAAAGGTTGTAGAGAATTTAATTGCTTTCAAATTAGGGTAAAATTTTTTTTTTGATTTTCTATGGGTTTTCCATGTTATCAGCTGATTATCTAAAAATATAACGTTGCGACTTCCGACTCATTTTGATGGAACAGGTCACATTTCTCCAAACACGGATATATCATCCAAAAACCACACAGGCCATTTTTGAAAAAAACGTCAACCCCGCGGGTTACATTTTGGCCAAAAACGAAAAATTTCTTCAAATTTCTCCAAACTCGGATATATCATCCAAAAACCACACAGGCCATTTCTGAAAAAAACGTCAACCCCGTGGGTTACACTTTGGCCAAAAATGAAAAATTTCTTCAAATTTCTCCAAACTCGGATATATCATCCAAAAACCACACAGGCCATTTTTGAAAAAAACGTCAACCCCGCGGGTTACATTTTGGCCAAAAATGAAAAATGTCTTCAAATTTCTCCAAACTCGGATATATCATCCAAAAACCACACAGGCCATTTTTGAAAAAAACGTCAACCCCGCGGGTTACAATTTGGCCAAAAATGAAAAATTTCTCCAAACTCGGAGATATCATCCAAAAACCACACAGGCCATTTTTGAAAAAAACGTCAACCATTTTGGCCAAAAATGAATTTTTTTTTCAAATTTCTCCAAACTCGGATATATCATCCAGAAACCACACAGGCCATTTTTGAAAAAAACGTCAACCATTTTGGCCAAAAATGAAACATTTCCTCAACTTTCTCCAAACTCGGATATATCATCCAAAAACCACACAGGCCATTTTTGAAAAAAACGTCAACCATTTTGGCCAAAAATGAAAATTTTCTTCAAATTTCTCCAAACTCGGATATATCATCCAGAAACCACACAGGCCATTTTTGAAAAAAACGTCAACCATTTTGGACAAAAATGAAACATTTCCTCAACTTTCTCCAAACTCGGATATATCATCCAAAAACCACACAGGCCATTTTTGAAAAAAACGTCAACCATTTTGGCCAAAAATGAAATTTTTTTTCAAATTTCTCCAAACTCGGATATATCATCCAAAAACCACACAGGCCATTTTTGAAAAAAACGTCAACCCCGCGGGTTACAATTTGGCCAAAAATGAAAAATTTCTCCAAACTCGGATATATCATCCAAAAACCACACAGGCCATTTTTGAAAAAAACGTCAACCATTTTGGCCAAAAATGATTTTTTTTTTCAAATTTCTCCAAACTCGGATATATCATCCAGAAACCACACAGGCCATTTTTGAAAAAAACGTCAACCATTTTGGCCAAAAATGAAACATTTCCTCAACTTTCTCCAAACTCGGATATATCATCCAAAAACCAAACAGGCCATTTTTGAAAAAAACGTCAACCATTTTGGCCAAAAATGAAAAATTTCTTCAAATTTCTCCAAACTCGGATATATCATCCAGAAACCACACAGGCCATTTTTGAAAAAAACGTCAACCATTTTGGACAAAAATGAAACATTTCCTCAACTTTCTCCAAACTCGGATATATCATCCAAAAACCACACAGGCCATTTTTGAAAAAAACGTCAACCATTTTGGCCAAAAATGAATTTTTTTTTCAAATTTCTCCAAACTCGGATATATCATCCAAAAACCACACAGGCCATTTTTGAAAAAAACGTCAACCATTTTGGCCAAAAATGAAATTTTTTTTCAAATTTCTCCAAACTCGGATATATCATCCAAAAACCACACAGGCCATTTTTGAAAAAAACGTCAACCCCGCGGGTTACAATTTGGCCAAAAATGAAAAATTTCTCCAAACTCGGATATATCATCCAAAAACCACACAGGCCATTTTTGAAAAAAACGTCAACCATTTTGGCCAAAAATGATTTTTTTTTCAAATTTCTCCAAACTCGGATATATCATCCAGAAACCACACAGGCCATTTTTGAAAAAAACGTCAACCATTTTGGCCAAAAATGAAACATTTCCTCAACTTTCTCCAAACTCGGATATATCATCCAAAAACCAAACAGGCCATTTTTGAAAAAAACGTCAACCATTTTGGCCAAAAATGAAAATTTCTTCAAATTTCTCCAAACTCGGATATATCATCCAGAAACCACACAGGCCATTTTTGAAAAAAACGTCAACCATTTTGGCCAAAAATGAAACATTTCTTCACGTTTCTCCAAACTCGGATATATCATCCAAAAACCACACAGGCCATTTTTGAAAAAAACGTCAACCATTTTGGCCAAAAATGAATTTTTTTTTCAAATTTCTCCAAACTCGGATATATCATCCAAAAACCACACAGGCCATTTTTGAAAAAAACGTCAACCATTTTGGCCAAAAATGAATTTTTTTTTCAAATTTCTCCAAACTCGGATATATCATCCAGAAACCACACAGGCCATTTTTGAAAAAAACGTCAACCATTTTGGCCAAAAATGAAATTTTTTTTCAAATTTCTCCAAACTCGGATATATCATCCAAAAACCACACAGGCCATTTTTGAAAAAAACGTCAACCCCGCGGGTTACATTTTTGCCAAAAATGAAAAATTTCTTCAAATTTCTCCAAACTCGGATATATCATCCAAAAACCACACAGGCCATTTTTGAAAAAAACGTCAACCATTTTGGCCAAAAATGAATTTTTTTTCAAATTTCTCCAAACTCGGATATATCATCCAGAAACCACACAGGCCATTTTTGAAAAAAACGTCAACCATTTTGGCCAAAAATGAAATTTTTTTTCAAATTTCTCCAAACTCGGATATATCATCCAGAAACCACACAGGCCATTTTTGAAAAAAACGTCAACCATTTTGGCCAAAAATGAATTTTTTTTTCAAATTTCTCCAAACTCGGATATATCATCCAGAAACCACACAGGCCATTTTTGAAAAAAACGTCAACCCCGCGGGTTACATTTTGGCCAAAAATGAAAAATTTCTTCAAATTTCTCCAAACTCGGATATATCATCCAAAAACCACACAGGCCATTTTTGAAAAAAACGTCAACCATTTTGGCCATAAATGAAATTTTTTTTCAAATTTCTCCAAACTCGGATATATCATCCAGAAACCACACAGGCCATTTTTGAAAAGAACGTCAACCATTTTGGCCAAAAATGAATTTTTTTTTCAAATTTCTCCAAACTCGGATATATCATCCAAAAACCACACAGGCCATTTTTGAAAAAAACGTCAACCCCGCGGGTTACATTTTTGCCAAAAATGAAAAATTTCTTCAAATTTCTCCAAACTCGGATATATCATCCAAAAACCACACAGGCCATTTTTTAAAAAAACGTCAACCATTTTGGCCAAAAATGAATTTTTTTTTCAAATTTCTCCAAACTCGGATATATCATCCAGAAACCACACAGGCCATTTTTGAAAAAAACGTCAACCATTTTGGCCAAAAATGATTTTTTTTTCAAATTTCTCCAAACTCGGATATATCATCCAGAAACCACACAGGCCATTTTTAAAAAAACGTCAACCATTTTGGCCAAAAATGAAATTTTTTTTCAAATTTCTCCAAACTCGGATATATCATCCAAAACCACACAGGCCATTTTTGAAAAAAACGTCAACCCCGCGGGTTACATTTTTGCCAAAAATGAACAATTTCTTCAAATTTCTCCATACTCGGATATATCATCCAAAAACCACACAGGCCATTTTTGAAAAAAACGTCAACCATTTTGGCCAAAAATGAAATTTTTTTTCAAATTTCTCCAAACTCGGATATATCATCCAGAAACCACACAGGCCATTTTTGAAAAAAACGTCAACCATTTTGGCCAAAAATGAAATTTTTTTTCAAATTTCTCCAAACTCGGATATATCATCCAAAAACTACACAGGCCATTTTTGAAAAAAACGTCAACCATTTTGGCCAAAAATGAATTTTTTTTTCAAATTTCTCCAAACTCGGATATATCATCCAAAAACCACACAGGCCATTTTTGAAAAAAACGTCAACCCGCGGGTTACATTTTTGCCAAAAATGAAAATTTCTTCAAATTTCTCCTTACTCGGATATATCATCCAAAAACCACACAGGCCATTTTTGAAAAAAACGTCAACCCCGCGGGTTACAATTTGGCCAAAAATGAAAAATTTCTCCAAACTCTGATATATCATCCAAAAACCACACAGGCCATTTTTGAAAAAAACGTCAACCATTTTGGCCAAAAATGAATTTTTTTTTCAAATTTCTCCAAACTCGGATATATCATCCAGAAACCACACAGGCCATTTTTGAAAAAAACGTCACCCATTTTGGCCAAAAATGAAAAATTTCTTCAAATTTCTCCAAACTCGGATATATCATCCAAAAACCACACAGGCCGTTTTTGAAAAAAACGTCAACCATTTTGGCCATAAATTAAATTTTTTTTCAAATTTCTCCAAACTCGGATATATCATCCAGAAACCACACAAGCCATTTTTGAAAAAAACGTCAACCCCGCGGGTTACATTTTGGCCAAAAATGAAAAATTTCTTCAAATTTCTCCAAACTCGGATATATCATCCAAAAACCACACAGGCCATTTTTGAAAAAAACGTCAACCATTTTGGCCATAAATGAAATTTTTTTTCAAATTTCTCCAAACTCGGATATATCATCCAAAAACCACACAGGCCATTTTTGAAAAAAACGTCAACCATTTTGGCCATAAATTAAATTTTTTTTCAAATTTCTCCAAACTCGGATATATCATCCAGAAACCACACAAGCCATTTTTGAAAAAAACGTCAACCCCCGCGGGTTACATTTTTGCCAAAAATGAAAATTTCTTCAAATTTCTCCTTACTCGGATATATCATCCAAAAACCACACAGGCCATTTTTGAAAAAAACGTCAACCATTTTGGCCAAAAATGAAATTTTTTTTCAAATTTCTCCAAACTCGGATATATCATCCAGAAACCACACAGGCCATTTTTGAAAAAAACGTCAACCATTTTGGCCAAAAATGAAATTTTTTTTCAAATTTCTCCAAACTCGGATATATCATCCAAAAACTACACAGGCCATTTTTGAAAAGAACGTCAACCATTTTGGCCAAAAATGAATTTTTTTTTCAAATTTCTCCAAACTCGGATATATCATCCAAAAACCACACAGGCCATTTTTGAAAAAAACGTCAACCCCGCGGGTTATATTTTTGCCAAAAATGAAAAATTTCTTCAAATTTCTCCTTACTCGGATATATCATCCAAAAACCACACAGGCCATTTTTGAAAAAAACGTCAACCCCGCGGGTTACAATTTGGCCAAAAATGAAAAATTTCTCCAAACTCTGATATATCATCCAAAAACCACACAGGCCATTTTTGAAAAAAACGTCAACCATTTTGGCCAAAAATGAATTTTTTTTTCAAATTTCTCCAAACTCGGATATATCATCCAGAAACCACACAGGCCATTTTTGAAAAAAAACGTCACCCATTTTGGCCAAAAATGAAAAATTTCTTCAAATTTCTCCAAACTCGGATATATCATCCAAAAACCACACAGGCCGTTTTTGAAAAAAACGTCAACCATTTTGGCCATAAATTAAATTTTTTTTCAAATTTCTCCAAACTCGGATATATCATCCAGAAACCACACAAGCCATTTTTGAAAAAAACGTCAACCCCGCGGGTTACATTTTGGCCAAAAATGAAAAATTTCTTCAAATTTCTCCAAACTCGGATATATCATCCAAAAACCACACAGGCCATTTTTGAAAAAAACGTCAACCATTTTGGCCATAAATGAAATTTTTTTCAAATTTCTCCAAACTCGGATATATCATCCAAAAACCACACAGGCCGTTTTTGAAAAAAACGTCAACCATTTTGACCATAAATTAAATTTTTTTTCAAATTTCTCCAAACTCGGATATATCATCCAGAAACCACACAAGCCATTTTTGAAAAAAACGTCAACCCCGCGGGTTACATTTTTGCCAAAAATGAAAAATTTCTTCAAATTTCTCCAAACTCGGATATATCATCCAAAAACCACACAGGCCATTTTTGAAAAAAACGTCAACCATTTTGGCCAAAAATGAAATTTTTTTTCAAATTTCTCCAAACTCGGATATATCATCCAGAAACCACACAGGCCATTTTTGAAAAAAACGTCAACCATTTTGGCCAAAAATGAAATTTTTTTTCAAATTTCTCCAAACTCGGATATATCATCCAGAAACCACACAGGCCATTTTTGAAAAAAACGTCAACCATTTTGGCCAAAAATGAAATTTTTTTTCAAATTTCTCCAAACTCGGATATATCATCCAAAAACTACACAGGCCATTTTTGAAAAAAACGTCAACCATTTTGGCCAAAAATGAATTTTTTTTTCAAATTTCTCCAAACTCGGATATATCATCCAGAAACCACACAAGCCATTTTTGAAAAAAACGTCAACCATTTTGGCCAAAAATGAAAAATTTCTTCAAATTTCTCCAAACTCGGATATATCATCCAAAAACCACACAGGCCATTTTTGAAAAAAACGTCAACCATTTTGGCCAAAAATGAAATTTTTCTTCAAATTTCTACAAACTCGGATATATCATCCAAAAACCACACAGGCCATTTTTGAAAAAAACGTCAACCATTTTGGCCAAAAATGATTTTTTTTTTCAAATTTCTCCAAACTCGGATATATCATCCAGAAACCACACAGGCCATTTTTGAAAAAAACGTCAACCCCGCGGGTTACATTTTGGCCAAAAATGAAAATTTCTTCAAATTTCTCCAAACTCGGATATATCATCCAAAAACCACACAGGCCATTTTTGAAAAAAACGTTAACCCCGCGGGTTACATTTTTGCCAAAAATGAAAAATTTCTTCAAATTTCTCCAAACTCGGATATATCATCCAAAAACCACACAGGCCATTTTTGAAAAAAACGTCAACCATTTTGGCCAAAAATGAAATTTTTTTTCAAATTTCTCCAAACTCGGATATATCATCCAGAAACCACACAAGCCATTTTTGAAAAAAACGTCAACCCCGCGGGTTACATTTTGGCCAAAAATGAAAAATTTCTTCAAATTTCTCCAAACTCGGATATATCATCCAAAAACCACACAGGCCATTTTTGAAAAAAACGTCAACCATTTTGGCCAAAAATGAATTTTTTTTTCAAATTTCTCCAAACTCGGATATATCATCCAGAAACCACACAGGCCATTTTTGAAAAAAACGTCAACCATTTTGGCCAAAAATGATTTTTTTTTCAAATTTCTCCAAACTCGGATATATCCAAAAACCACACAGGCCATTTTTGAAAAAAACGTCAACCCCGCGGGTTACATTTTTGCCAAAAATGAAAAATTTCTTCAAATTTCTCCAAACTCGGATATATCATCCAAAAACCACACAGGCCATTTTTGAAAAAAACGTCAACCCCGCGGGTTACATTTTTGCCAAAAATGAAAAATTCTTCAAATTTCTCCAAACTCGGATATATCATCCAGAAACCACACAGGCCATTTTTGAAAAAAACGTCAACCATTTTGGCCAAAAATGATTTTTTTTTTCAAATTTCTCCAAACTCGGATATATCATCCAGAAACCACACAGGCCATTTTTTAAAAAAACGTCAACCATTATGGCCAAAAATGATTTTTTTTTTCAAATTTCTCCAAACTCGGATATATCATCCAGAAACCACACAGGCCATTTTTAAAAAAAACGTCAACCATTTTGGCCAAAAATGAAATTTTTTTTCAAATTTCTCCAAACTCGGATATATCATCCAAAAACCACACAGGCCATTTTTGAAAAAAACGTCAACCCCGCGGGTTACATTTTGGCCAAAAATGAAAATTTCTTCAAATTTCTCCAAACTCGGATATATCATCCAAAAACCACACAGGCCATTTTTTAAAAAAACGTCAACCATTTTGGCCAAAAATGAATTTTTTTTTCAAATTTCTCCAAACTCGGATATATCATCAGAAACCACACAGGCCATTTTTGAAAAAAACGTCAACCATTTTGGCCAAAAATGATTTTTTTTTTCAAATTTCTCCAAACTCGGATATATCATCCAGAAACCACACAGGCCATTTTTGAAAAAAACGTCAACCATTTTGGCCAAAAATGAAAGTTTTTTTTCAAATTTCTCCAAACTCGGATATTTCATCCAAAAACCACACAGGCCATTTTTGAAAAAAACGTCAACCATTTTGGCCAAAAATGATTTTTTTTTCAAATTTCTCCAAACTCGGATATATCATCCAGAAACCACACAGGCCATTTTTAAAAAAAACGTCAACCATTTTGGCCAAAAATGAAATTTTTTTTCAAATTTCTCCAAACTCGGATATATCATCCAAAAACCACACAGGCCATTTTTGAAAAAAACGTCAACCCGCGGGTTACATTTTGGCCAAAAATGAAAAAATTCTTCAAATTTCTCCAAACTCGGATATATCATCCAAAACCACACAGGCCATTTTTGAAAAAAACGTCAACCATTTTGGCCAAAAATGAAATTTTTTTCAAATTTCTCCAAACTCGGATATATCATCCAAAAACCACACAGGCCATTTTTGAAAAAAACGTCAACCCCGCGGGTTACATTTTGGCCAAAAATGAAAAATTTCTTCAAATTTCTCCAAACTCGGATATATCATCCAAAAACCACACAGGCCATTTTTGAAAAAAACGTCAACCATTTTGGCCAAAAATGAAATTTTTTTTCAAATTTCTCCAAACTCGGATATATCATCCAAAAACCACACAGGCCATTTTTGAAAAAAACGTCAACCCGCGGGTTACATTTTGGCCAAAAATGAAAATTTCTTCAAATTTCTCCAAACTCGGATATATCATCCAAAAACCACACAGGCCATTTTTGAAAAAAACGTCAACCATTTTGGCCAAAAATGAATTTTTTTTTCAAATTTCTCCAAACTCGGATATATCATCCAGAAACCACACAGGCCATTTTTGAAAAAAACGTCAACCATTTTGGCCAAAAATGAATTTTTTTTCAAATTTCTCCAAACTCGGATATATCATCCAGAAACCACACAGGCCATTTTTGAAAAAAACGTCAACCATTTTGGCCAAAAATGAATTTTTTTTTCAAATTTCTCCAAACTCGGATATATCATCCAGAAACCACACAGGCCATTTTTGAAAAAAACGTCAACCATTTTGGCCAAAAATGAAATTTTTTTTCAAATTTCTCCAAACTCGGATATATCATCCAGAAACCACACAGGCCATTTTTGAAAAAAAACGTCAACCAGTTATTTGGCCAAAAATGAAAATTTTCTTCAAATTTCTCCAAACTCGGATATATCATCCAAAAACCACACAGGCCATTTTTGAAAAAAACGTCAACCATTTTGGCCAAAAATGAAATTTTTTTTCAAATTTCTCCAAACTCGGATATATCATCCAGAAAACCACACAGGCCATTTTTGAAAAAAACGTCAACCCGCGGTTAATTTTGGCCAAAAATGAATTATTTTTTCAAATTTCTCCAAACTCGGATATATCATCCAAAAACCACACAGGCCATTTTTGAAAAAAACGTCAACCATTTTGGCCAAAAATGAATTTTTTTTTCAAATTTCTCCAAACTCGGATATATCATCCAGAAACCACACAGGCCATTTTGAAAAAAAAGTCAACCATTTTGGCCAAAAATGATTTTTTTTTCAAATTTCTCCAAACTCGGATATATCATCCAGAAACCACACAGGCCATTTTTGAAAAAAACGTCAACCATTTTGGCCAAAAATGAAAGTTTTTTTTCAAATTTCTCCAAACTCGGATATATCATCCAGAAACCACACAGGCCATTTTTGAAAAAAACGTCAACCATTTTGGCCAAAAATGAATTTTTTTTCAAATTTTTCCAAACTCGATATATCATCCAGAAACCACACAGGCCATTTTTGAAAAAAACGTCAACCATTTTGGCCAAAAATGATTTTTTTTTTTTCAAATTTCTCCAAACTCGGATATATCATCCAAAAACCACACAGGCCATTTTTGAAAAAAACGTCAACCATTTTGGCCAAAAATGATTTTTTTTTTTCAAATTTCTCCAAACTCGGATATATCATCCAGAAACCACACAGGCCATTTTTGAAAAAAACGTCAACCATTTTGGCCAAAAATGAATTTTTTTTTCAAATTTCTCCAAACTCGGATATATCATCCAAAAAACCACACAGGCCATTTTTGAAAAAAACGTCAACCATTTGGCCAAAAATGAATTTTTTTTCAAATTTCTCCAAACTCGGATATATCATCCAAAAACCACACAGGCCATTTTGAAAAAAAACGTCAACCATTTTGGCCAAAAATGAATTTTTTTTTCAAATTTCTCCAAACTCGGATATATCATCCAAAAACCACACAGGCCATTTTTAAAAAAACGTCAACCATTTTTGGCCAAAATGAATTTTTTTTTTTTCAAATTTCTCCAAACTCGGATATATCATCCAAAAACCACACAGGCCATTTTTGAAAAAAACGTCAACCATTTTGGCCAAAAATGAATTTTTTTTTCAAATTTCTCCAAACTCGGATATATCATCCAGACAACACAGGCCATTTTGAAAAAAACGTCAACCATTTTGGCCAAAAATGAATTTTTTTTCAAATTTCTCCAAACTCGGATATATCATCCAGAAAACACACAGGCCATTTTTGAAAAAAACGTCAACCATTTTGGCCATAAATGAATTTTTTTTTCAATTTCTCCAAACTCGGATATATCATCCAGAAACCACACAGGCCATTTTTGAAAAAAACGTCAACCATTTTGGCCAAAAATGAATTTTTTTTTCAAATTTCTCCAAACTCGGATATATCATCCAGAAACCACACAGGCCATTTTGAAAAAAAACTGCAACCATTTTGGCCAAAAATGAATTTTTTTCAAATTTCTCCAAACTCGGATATATCATCCAGAAACCACACAGGCCATTTTTGAAAAAAACGTCAACCATTTTGGCCAAAAATGAAATTTTTTTTCAATTTCTCCAAACTCGGATATATCATCCAGAAACCACACAGGCCATTTTTGAAAAAAACGTCAACCATTTTGGCCAAAAATGATTTTTTTTTTCAAATTTCTCCAAACTCGGATATATCATCCAGAAACCACACAGGCCATTTTTGAAAAAAACGTCAACCATTTTGGCCAAAAATGAATTTTTTTTCAAATTTCTCCAAACTCGGATATATCATCCAGAACCACACAGGCCATTTTTGAAAAAAAAACGTCAACGGGTCATTTTGGCCAAAAATGAATTTTTTCTTCAAATTTCTCCAAACTCGGATATATCATCCAGAAACCACACAGGCCATTTTTGAAAAAAACGTCAACCATAATTGGCCAAAAATGAAATTTTTTTCAAAATTTCTCCAAACTCGGATATATCATCCAGAAACCACACAGGCCATTTTTGAAAAAAACGTCAACCATTTTGGCCAAAAATGAATTTTTTTTTCAAATTTCTCCAAACTCGGATATATCATCCAGAAACCACACAGGCCACACAGGCCATTTTTGAAAAAAACGTCATCATTTTTGGCCAAAAATGAAATTATTTTTCAAATTTCTCCAAACACGGATATATCATCCAAAAACCACACAGGCCATTTTTGAAAAAAACGTCAACCATTTTGGCCAAAAATGAAAGTTTTTTTTCAAATTTCTCCAAACTCGGATATATCATCCAAAAACCACACAGCCATTTCTGAAAAAAACGTCAACCATTTTAGGCCAAAAATGAAAATTTTTTTCAAATTTCTCAAAACTCGGATATATCATCCAGAAACCACACAGGCCATTTTTGAAAAAAAACGTCAACCATTTTGGCCAAAAATGAAATTTTTTTTTCAAATTTCTCCAAACTCGGATATATCATCCAGAAACCACACAGGCCATTTTGAAAAAAACGTCAACCTTATTGCCAAAAATGAAATTTTTTTTCAAATTTCTCCAAACTCGGATATATCATCCAAAAACCACACAGGCCATTTTTGAAAAAAACATCAACCATTTTGGCCAAAAATGAAATTTTTTTTAAAATTTTCTCAAACTCGGATATATCATCAGAAACCACACAGGCCAATTTTGAAAAAAACTTCAACCATTTTGGCCAAAAATGAAATTTTTTTTTCAAATATCTCCAAACTCGGATATATCATCCACAAACCACACAGGCCATTTTTGAAAAAAACGTCAACCATTTTGGCCAAAAATGAATTTTTTTTCAAATTTCTCCAAACTCGGATATATCATCCACAAACCACACAGGCCATTTTTGAAAAAAACGTCAACCATTTTGGCCAAAAATGATTTTTTTTTTCAAATTTCTCCAAACTCGGATATATCATCCAGAAACCACACAGGCCATTTTTGAAAAAAACGTCAACCATTTTGCCAAAAATTAATTTTTTTTTTCAAATTTCTCCAAACTCGGATATATCATCCAGAAACCACACAGGCCATTTTTGAAAAAAAACGTCAACCATTTTTGGCCAAAAATGATTTTTTTTTCAATTTCTCCAAACTCGATATATCATCCAAAAACCACACAGGCCATTTTTGAAAAAAACGTCAACCTTTTGGCCAAAAATGAATTTTTTTTTCAAAATTTCTCCAAACTCGGATATATCATCCTAGAAACCACACAGCCATTTTGAAAAAAAACGTCAACCATTTGGCCAAAAAATGATATTTTTTTTCAAATTTCTCCATACTCGGATATATCATCCAAAAACCACACAGGCCATGTTTTTGAAAAAAAACGTCAACCGCGGGTTACATTTTTTGCCAAAATGAAATTCCTTCAAATTTCCTCCAAACTCGGGATATCATCCAAAAAACCACACAGGCCATTTTTGAAAAAAACGTCAACCATTTTTGGCCAAAAATTGATTTTTTTTTTCAAAATTTCTCCAAACTCGGATATATCATCCAAAAACCACACAGGCCATTTTTAAAAAAAACGTCACATTTTGGCCAAAAATGAAAAATTCTTTCAAAATCCTCCAAACTCGGATATATCATCCAGAAACCCACACAGCCATTTTTGAAAAAAACGTCACCATTTTGGCCAAAAATTATTATTTTTTTCAAATTTCTCCAAACTCGGATATATCATCCAGAAACCACACAGGCCATTTTTGAAAAAAACGTCAACCATTTTGGCCAAAAATTAATTTTTTTTTCAAATTTCTCCAAACTCGGATATATCATCCAGAAACCACACAGGCCATTTTTGAAAAAAACGTCAACCATTTTGGCCAAAATGAATTTTTTTTTCAAATTTCTCCAAACTCGGATATATCATCCAGAAACCACACAGGCCATTTTTGAAAAAAACGTCAACCCCGCGGGTTACATTTCTGCCAAAAATGAAAAATTTCTTCAAATTTCTCCAACTCGGATATATCATCCAAAAACCACACAGGCCATTTTTGAAAAAAACGTCAACCATTTTGGCCAAAAATGAATTTTTTTTCAAATTTCTCCAAACTCGGATATATCATCCAGAAACCACACAGGCCGTTTTGAAAAAACGTCAACCATTTTGGCCAAAAATGAATTTTTTTTTCAAATTTCTCCAAACTCGGATATATCATCCAGAAACCACACAGGCCATTTTTTGAAAAAAACGTCAACCATTTTGGCCAAAAATGATTTTTTTTTTCAAATTTCTCCAAACTCGGATATATCATCCAGAAACCACACAGGCCATTTTTGAAAAAAACGTCAACCATTTTGGCCAAAAATGATTTTTTTTTCAAATTTCTCCAAACTCGGATATATCATCCAAAAAACCACACAGGCCATTTTTGAAAAAAACGTCAACCATTTTGGCCAAAAATGAAATTTTTTTTCAAATTTCTCCAAACTCGGTATATCATCCAGAAAACCACACAGGCCATTTTTGAAAAAAACGTCAACCATTTTGGCCAAAAATGAAATTTTTCTTTCAAATTTCTCCAAACTCGGATATATCATCCAAAACCACACAGGCCATTTTTTGAAAAAAAACGTCAACCATTTTGGCCAAAAATGAATTTTTTTTCAAATTTCTCCAACTCGGATATATCATCCAGAAACCACACAGGCCATTTTTGAAAAAAACGTCAACCATTTTGGCCAAAAATGATTTTTTTTTTTCAAATTTCTCCAAACTCGGATATATCATCCAGAAACCACACAGGCCATTTTTGAAAAAAACTCAACCATTTTGCCAAAAATGAAAATTTTCTTCAAATTTCTCCAAACTCGGATATATCATCCAAAAAACCACACAGGCCATTTTGAAAAAAACGTCAACCATTTTGGCCAAAAATGAATTTTTTTTTTAAATTTCTCCAAACTCGGATATATCATCCAGAAACCACACAGGCCATTTTTGAAAAAAACGTCGAACAATTTGGCCAAAAATGAATTTTTTTTTCAAATTTCTCCAAACTCGGATATATCATCCAGAAACCACACAGGCCATTTTTGAAAAAACGTCAACCATTTTGGCCAAAAATGATTTTTTTTTTTCAAATTTCTCCAAACTCGGATATAAACGTCAACCATTTTGGCCAAAAATGAAATTTTTTTCAAATTTCTCCAAACTCGGATATATCATCCAGAAACCACACAGGCCATTTTTGAAAAAAACGTCAACCATTTTGGCCAAAAATGAATTTTTTTTTCAAATTTCTCCAAACTCGGATATATCATCCAGAAACCACACAGGCCATTTTTGAAAAAAAACGTCAACCATTTTGGCCAAAAATGAAATTTTTTTTCAAATTTCTCCAAACTCGGATATATCATCCAGAAACCACACAGGCCATTTTTGAAAAAAACGTCAACCATTTTGGCCAAAAATGATATTTTTTCAAATTTCTCCAAACTCGGATATATCATCCAAAAACCACACAGGCCATTTTTGAAAAAAACGTCAACCATTTTGGCCAAAAATGAAATTTTTTCAAATTTCTCCAAACTCGGATATATCATCCAGAAACCACACAGGCCATTTTGAAAAAAAAGTCAAACCATTTTGGCCAAAAATGAATTTTTTTTCAAATTTTCTCCAAACTCGGATATATCATCCAGAAACCACACAGGCCATTTTTGAAAAAAACGTCACCATTTTGGGCCAAAAATGAATTTTTTTTCAAATTTCTCCAAACTCGGATATATCATCCAGAAACCACACAGGCCATTTTTGAAAAAAAACGTCAACCATTTTGGCCAAAATGATTTTTTTTTTCAAATTTCTCCAAACTCGGATATATCATCCAGAAAACCACACAGCCATTTTTGAAAAAAACGTCAACCATTTTGGCCAAAAATGAATTTTTTTTTCAAATTTCTCCAAACTCGGATATATCATCCAGAAACCACACAGGCCATTTTTGAAAAAAAACGTCAACCATTTTGGCCAAAAATGAATTTTTTTTTCAAATTTCTCCAAACTCGGATATATCATCCAGAAACCACACAGGTCCATTTTTGAAAAAAACGTCAACCATTTTGGCCAAAAATGAAATTTTTTTTCAAATTTCTCCAAACTCGGATATATCATCCAGAAAAACCACACAGGCCATTGTTGAAAAAAACGTGCAACCATTTTGGGCCAAAAATGAAATTTCTTTCAAATTTCTCCAAACTCGGATATATCATCCAAAAACCACACAGGCCATTTTTGAAAAAAAACGACTAACCATTTTGGCCAAAATGAAATATTTTTTCAAATTTCTCCAAACTCGGATATATCATCCACAAACCACACAGGCCATTTTTGAAAAAAACGTCAACCATTTTGGCCAAAAATTATTTTTTTTTTTCAAATTTCTCCAAACTCGGATATATCATCAAGAAACCACACAGGCCATTTTTGAAAAAAAACGTCAACGCATGTTGGCCAAAAATGATATTTTTTTCAATTTCTCCAAACTCGGATATATCATCCAAAAACCACACAGGCCATTTTTGAAAAAAACGTCAACCATTTTGGCCAAAAATGAAATTTCTTTTCAAATTTCTCCAAACTCGGATATATCATCCAGAAACCACACAGGCCATTTTTGAAAAAAACGTCAACCATTTTGGCCAAAAATGAAATTTTTTTCAAATTTCTCCAAACTCGGATATATCATCCAAAAACCACACAGGCCATTTTTGAAAAAAACGTCAACCATTTTGGCCAAAAATGAAATTTTTTTTCAAATTTCTCCAAACTCGGATATATCATCCAGAAACCACACAGGCCATTTTTGAAAAAAACGTCAACCATTTTGGCCAAAAATGAAATTTTTTTCAAATTTCTCCAAACTCGGATATATCATCCAGAAACCACACAGGCCATTTTTGAAAAAAACGTCAACCATTTTGGCCAAAAATGAAATTTTTTTTCAAATTTCTCCAAACTCGGATATATCATCCAAAAACCACACAGGCCATTTTTGAAAAAAACGTCAACCATTTTGGCCAAAATGAAATTTTTTTTCAAATTTCTCCAAACTCGGATATATCATCCAAAAACCACACAGGCCATTTTTGAAAAAAACGTCAAACCCGCGGGTTACATTTTTGCCAAAAATGAAAATTTCTTCAATTTCTCCAAACTCGATATATCATCCAGAAACCACTATCAGCCATTTTTGAAAAAAACGTCAACCATTTTGGCCAAAAATGAATTTTTTTTTTCAAATTTCTCCAAACTCGGATATATCATCCAGAAACCACACAGGCCATTTTTGAAAAAAAACGTCAACCATTTTGGCCAAAAATGATTTTTTTTTCAAATTTCTCCAAACTCGGATATATCATCCAAAAACCACAACAGGCCATTTTGAAAAAAACGTCACCATTTTGGCAAAAATGAATTTTTTTTCAAATTTCTCCAAACTCGGATATATCATCCAGAAACCCACACAGGCCATTTTTGAAAAAAAACGTCAACCATTTTGGCCAAAAATGAAATTTTTTTTCAAATTTCTCCAAACTCGGATATATCATCCAGAAACCACACAGGCCATTTTTGAAAAAAACGTCAACCATTTTGGCCAAAAATGAATTTTTTTTTTTCAAATTTCTCCAAACTCGGATATATCATCCAGAAACCACACAGGCCATTTTTGAAAAAAACGTCAACCATTTTGGCCAAAAATGAATTTTTTTTTTCAAATTTCTCCAAACTCGGATATATCATCCAGAAACCACACAGGCCATTTTTTGAAAAAAACGTCAACCCCGCGGGTTACATTTTGCCAAAAATGAAAATTTCTTCAAGTTTCTCCAAACTCGATATATCATCCAGAAACCACACAGGCCATTTTTGAAAAAAACGTCAACCATTTTGGCCAAAATGATTTTTTTTTTCAAATTTCTCCAAACTCGGATATATCATCCAGAAACCACACAGGCCATTTTTGAAAAAACGTCAACCATTTTGGCCAAAAATGAATTTTTTTTTTAAATTTCTCCAAACTCGGATATATCATCCAGAAACCACACAGCCATTTTTGAAAAAAAACGTCAACCCCACGGGTTACATTTTGGCCAAAAATGAAACATTTCTTCAAATTTCTCCAAACTCGGATATATCATCCAGAAACCACACAGGCCATTTTTGAAAAAAACGTCAACCATTTTGGCCAAAAATGAATTTTTTTTTTTCAAATTTCTCCAAACTCGGATATATCATCCAGAAACCACACAGGCCATTTTTGAAAAAAAACGTCAACCATTTTGGCAAAAATGATTTTTTTTTCAAATTTCTCACAAACTCGGATATATCATCCAGAAACCACACAGGCCATTTTTGAAAAAAACGTCAACCATTTGGCCATAAATGATTTTTTTTTTCAATTCTCAAACTCGGATATATCATCCAGAAACACACAGGCCATTTTTGAAAAAAACGCAACCATTTGGCCATAAATGATTTTTTTTTCAAATTTCTCACAAACTCGGATATATCATCCAGAAACCACACAGGCCATTTTGAAAAAAACGTCAACCAT